>NW_016157329.1:344706-355204 GCF_001687245.7 Rhagoletis zephyria | reverse complement strand
GGGGTGGTTTCGCAACCAAATACACGTTTATATAGCGAGCCGCTTGCTCCAAGCAGACACCCGCTTGCAGCCGCACCTACTGGTGAACAGACGCTGCAGACTTCAGTGAGCCCTTAAACCGAATAAGTCAGAGTGGCCCCACCGAAGCTCCCTCTCTTTCTGCCGTGACCCAAGGCTCCACTCGGATTGGTTACCGTATCTCGCACATGGGTTGCTCACGTTGCCCAGAGTGCGCGAACGAGGACGCAAGAGTCGGGATTGAGTATAGCCGTGCGACTGTAACTGCATACCCAGCACAACGACTATACCCCATTATAGTTTATAACTTTTAATATCAGTTAATGTGACATCTGAGCGTAGTGTGGTATCATCTCCAGTAACAATCTCAATTTCACCGTTACTTAGAATTTTCTCGAATGCAACCTGGCGATACTCAAAACAAGAAATATTCAGTTTACGTTGAGGAAATCACTATCATATGTACAGCGAATTCGTAGCATAATATTATCTTCATATTGAAGCTGAAAATGTCTATAAAAGGGTTGTGAGCTCTCAATTATTCCCGAAATATTTTTCTCTTTTTGTATTAGATCTTGCCTAAATGCTTCTATGGCTTCCTGTGTTGTGAAATACTTTTTCGGATTAGAAGTAGGCGCTTATGATGTCGTTTCAGGAATAGATGTTTTATTTACGTCTTCTTTTAGACCATTTTGATCACTTTGAGACCATTTCATTAGTTTGAAGTTCAGTTTTATTTTTATAGTATCATTATTAGGTAGTTTTAGAGAAAACTCTGTATTTTCAAATTCATTTTGACTCAAATATCTCAATATCTATTGATATTGTAGATGAGAATACTTGGATAAAACAAATAAATGTTAATAATATAACAAAATTATATTTAATTTTAAGTTTCTATTATGAAAATCAAGATATGTTCCTTAGTTCGCGGTTGAGATATAAATGAAATAGATAATTAGAATATATTAATTTATATATATATATATATATATATATATATATATACTTTGTATAATACACCTATATCTCTTTACTTTTATCATTTAAATTATTTTTTTTATCGTTAGTGTTATCATCGATAGTATTATCTTTAACTAAATTTTGAATATCCTTTTTAATGAGTTTCCGCTTATTTGATGAAATTATATCTTCTTCAGCATACCGCCTAGCTAACACATCAATTTCACTAAAAATGCATGTCGGTTTAAAACTATTTAAGTTTACATCTTTTTGATCACCTTCATAAACTATACCAACTATTACAATCATACCACCAACAGTTTCTATTTTAAGATGTTGGTTATGAGAAAACTGAAATTATTGAAGATTTGACGGTATTTGTTGAGATATAGCAAAACATGCAATTTGCGATCTAAACCCTCCTTCAGCAGTAAAAAATACCTCTAAGGTTTTATCTGTTGCTATACCGTTAATAATATTAAAACTTTTCCATTGAGCATGGCAAGTGCAATACCTATTATTAGGTTTCACGGTTTGACACCAATACATATTGTTTTATCTTTATTTAGTATTAATATATATGTATATATATATATATAAAAGAATCATATCCGTTTTCATTATATTTTATAAAAAAAATTTTGCGTTAATTATAGGAATAACCTTGACTTCATCATTGCTTACCTAATATATTAATAATAAAATAATGATAAGGAACATATATAAATATATATTTTAGTAATCTATTTATATTTCATAATATGATTCAATCAAAAATGTGAAAAAATAACCTTGAATTCAATGTTGTTAACAAAAAAAAAATATATTAATTTTTTTATTACCCTGCTTATATTTCATAATATGTGTCAATTAAAATGTGTCAAATAACCTTGATCTTGATTTCATCATCATTGTTTGTCTAATAAGTATATTAATGCTAAGCAGATGATAAGGGATCCGCATAAATAACCTTGATCTTGATTTCATCATCACCATTGTTTGTCTAATAAGTATATTAATGTCAAGTAGGTGATAACGAATTCCCGCATAAATATATAAAAATATGTGTATTTAAATGTTTTATTCATCTCTTTATATGTATATTGTTGACTTAGTGAGAAAAGTTGTTAAGTCCACTTTTTATGAAAACTCATATTTTTGATATAGGAAGCAAAGATTGTTAAAAATACATCGTTTCGATAAGAATTAAGGTACTTTTTTCTCGGTCTCTCTCACTTCGGTTCATTAAAAAATTTAATATAAAAATGGAATACATTGAATATTTAATATCAAACGAAATTGTGAATTTGTTCTATTAAAGCTGAAAGCGAGAATAATAAAAAATGAAAACGGAATTAAAAAAGTTATTCCAATTTTCTAATATTAAATATCTACCTTTAAGGGATATGAAGGAAAATACTATATATGAAATAAATAATGTAGAACGAGTGGAAACAAAGTATGGAGAAAGTATAAGATGTCTAGTGAATCAGGAATATTATATTTACTTACCAAGGAGATTTCAAATTATAACAAAGAATCAGATGGACTACTTAAATAGATGTCCTCATATTATAACGAAAGCTAAGGATATATATGGAGCGCCTATCCTAAACCTTAAAAAGAAGAGCAAGGAAAATAATAGTTTTTATAATATGTATGAAAGTTCCGATGATGATGATGATGAACATGATAAAGAAAATAAAATTTAATTTAAAGTAAATCACTTTTTTCTCTATATTTATTGAAGAAAAAAAAAAAAAAATGTTAAATATATAGTTATACTTATCTTGATATATATATATATATATATATATATATATATATATATATATATATATAATTTCAAAGTGTTCAAACAAATAAAAGAAAAACGTTTATATTATATTATAAAATATAGTCTTATTCTTTATTGTTTAAAGTAATTGCATATTCCACACCACCTTGAGGTTTGCAATAAAGGCGCGCTATCGATTTTTTTATTTGATTGGTGTTCGATTCCCCTGTAGGCCTATTTTCACCAAAGAACATATAATAAAGTTTTAAATATACTTATGTTGAGGAGAGATTTTAGAAATTTCGAAAGAGATATACTTGTATACTAGATATTTATTAAAAATTCAATTAATAAAATGTACCTCTATAAATTAGAATTAACAAAATGGGAAAAGTTTCCTTTCACAACATAAACAGTTTTTAAAATATATTCATATTATACTTATTAAACTAATTTAAGTTATTGATTTTATAATGTCCCCATCCTAAAGTATTAATATTATCATCTAATACAAAACGCTTATCATCTATATTGCTTAAAACAACTTTATTAAATTCTATTGTATAAATCTCATGTATTTTAGATCTAAAAGTATACATCTTATCGTAAAAAATTTTGTTTTGAAGTAAACATTCTTTATAATTCATAATATTAAGATTTATTAATGCTGACTTTTTTACACCTTTAGCTTTCTTCACATCATTGTCTCCCTCAACACTAATAGAATACATTTTAGGCTTGAGTCCAATAAATTCTTTCATAATTTTACCATTGTTTTCATCTTTCATCATACCCAAACATTTTTTATTTTTTAAAGGAAAATTAAAGACGTTATTTTCTAAATATTCAGATGTATCAAATTTTAAATCAATATCATCATGAATATCCTTATAAAAGTCATTCGTTTGAATAGTATATATAAAAGAATCAGTATCCATATAGTTTAAACAGAGCTTTGTTTGAAACTTAGGTTTCATATAACTATAATAAAAGTTATACATTTTCCACTTTGATAACTCCAATACAACAAAACCAATATAAATATNAACTATAATGAAAGTTATACATTTTCCACTTTGATAATTCCAATACAACAAAACCAATATAAATAGGCTTATCATATAAGGTACATGATCTTTTCAATTGTATAGCAAGCATGTTTTCTGTAAATGATGTATAACTATGAAAGTTAGGTTTAGCGATGAGGGCTCGAGCGCCTAACCTTTTTCCAATACTTTCCCATTCACATACTATTTTTATATCTTTCCTTTTATCTACATTTTCCATAGTTTTTCCATATACAGCATTATTTAGAAGTTTAAAAAATTCTTTTCAAAATCATTCTTAGCGTTTGTTCTATGAAAAGTATTTAGGTCTATATACTTTTTTAGCCAATTAGACTGTTTGAACCTTAAAACGCGATGAACCTTCTTCAATTTTAAACAATGTTTAAGACACTGCTGCAAGTTCCTATAATGAATTACATACCTAGTTTTATTGTTTAAATCAGCTATTAGTTTAGGTTGAATCATGCTACCAATTTTTTTATTTTCACAACAAAATGGTAAGTCATTATGTATATCGTGAATTGAATGAGGATATTCCAAATCAACCTCTAAAATGACACCATACGAAGAGTTTTCTTCTATTGTGAAAACATCAAAATCATTAACATTATCCAACCACTCAAATTCAGCATAGGGAAGATATTCGGACATAGCCCAACCATATAAATTATTTGCATCTAAATACATAAGATATTTTGATGGTTTATGATCATCATAATTGCTCATGTATTTATTATTTGCTATAGAATATCGGTTAGAACATTGAACCACCCCTTATACCTTTCTTTATGAAGCTATAAATATCAATACTTGTAATTAATTGTAACTCAATTTATGTTGTCTTTAACATTGCATCCCAAGATAATCCGGGGGCAGTAAAATATTGGCAAGGATCTAGACTATAAATTTCTAAACAAATTTTTCTGAAATTTTGAAAAATATCTGTTAATAATATTACGTCTGTTTTTAAATAAATTTCTAAGTAATCACGTAATGTTAAACAATTAAAAGTTGACCACACTTTTTGAGCATGCTCATAGTCGCTAACACTACATTCTTCATTAATTAATTTATTGAAAAAATTTTCACGAGGTGGTAAACATGATTCTTGAAGGCGTTCAATGCTATTAAAATAATCGTAAGGAAATATCCCTTTTACTTTTAAAAGATTGAATTCATCTTCATCAACGAAGGTTGTTCGCAACACTCTAAAATCATTATTAGTTAAAATTTTAGCCAAACTAGATAAACTAGAAGACATAAATCGAAATGAATCTAAAAACCTAACTTCAATGCTTGAATTAATATTAAAATTAATATGTTTTGATATGGACACATACAATTCCTTATTTAGTGGAATAATATTCATACTTCCTGGAATATTTGAAAGTTCTTTTAAGAATAAATGACAATCGTAAGAGGAAAGATTATGGAAAAATATTGGAATAAATTTTGCGATTTTAAAATTTAAATTACAATCATTATGAGCTGGACCTCGATATTTTCCAGTTAGATGACAATGATCTATTACTCAATCGATCCCTAAGGGTTTTTCACAAATTGAACAAGTACTACTATTATTTTGTATATCTAATTCAGTTGAAGTGAGGAAATTTATGGGTTCTATCTTTTTTAAATAATTAAAAGAAATTTCTCTAGCATCATCAATTAAACTTTTAATAAATATCGGAGCTGAATCCTACCCAGTATATATTTTAAGTTTATCTAAAGAATCATTAAATGCACATTTAATATAATAACTAAATGCACATGGCTTATGTTTCTGAATTGCTTTGCTGTTATTTGAAATTTCTAAATCTTCCTCTACTAAGACACATTCAAAGTCAGCATAAACTGTAAAAGGAACCTCTAGCTTATTTTTACAGTTTTTAAACATTAATTTACTTTTTTCAGCTTCTACCATCCTTGTAACCATTTGTCCAGATTCAGACTTATGTTGACTGAGTCTTTCTTTAGTGGTAAACATTTGTAGACATGTGTTGCATAGGAACGTTTCATGTCCATTTAATGTTAACTGCTTTGATACCAATCTAAAATTTCAAAACTATAAGTGGAATTTTTTTATTTATAAAGCACGAATATATATTTTTATAAGTATATTTGTTTATAACTAAATAATTACCTTGAAATATTTTTAATCCATACATAATGGAATAGATCATCTTTTTGGAGTAATAGCAGATTTTTCTTTTTTTGTGCGGTAATATGGACCTTCAACACTTTTAGCAACTTCATTGAATCCGAAGACATTAATGCTAATGGTAGGATTTTTATCTTCAAATATCTTTATATCCTTCAACGCAAGTGGAAATGTTAACATTTCAAAGTTTATTAAAAGTCCATTTCTCAAATAAATAATTTCAGACTCTATGTCATCAATGTGAACATTCCTGCGGATGCCTTGGGGAATATAGAGATGAAATGATTGCCTATTTGAAACTATATACAGTATATTTTGCTTAGCTGCACATCCTTCTTTGCACGAAAAACTTGTGCACTTAACCGAAAAAGGCACTTAAGCGAATTTTCTTTACTACTTCAATGAGGAAGGTATCCAAATCCCTATGAAACCAAATAATGGAGAAGCACTTATGTACCACGTAGAAATTACTGCAAGCGAAATTTTTACCGAATAGTATCTAATTATCTATATAACTACATAAATTTATAGCCATTTTCGTTGTTCTGCGAGCTGAACAAAATAAATAAAAAGTTGTAAAATTAGGTAATTGTAGGGCCAGTTCAGGTAAACGTAATACTTTCTTTGATAATTGATACTAGTCGCACAATTTTTAAGGCAGGCTAAATGCATCTATCGGAGCAGTTTCCTTATAAATGTTTAAAATAATGCCTCTGATGCGCATTTTGGGGTAGGTATCTTAAATGTGCACTTAAGCATAGAGGCAGCAAAGCAAAATATACTGTATATCATTGTTTTTTACATTGATCACAAGCTTTTTTATTGAAGATGAATTTCGATAATTTATAAAACTTGAACCCTTTATGGGTTTATATTGATTATATTTAGTTCAAGACGAATATTTTTATAAGAGACCAACTACTATCACGCTCTTGAAATTCCGACATTCTTCTCAATTTCATAAAATGAACTAAAAATATCTCCTCCAAGTCAGTATTTTGGTCTAATATCATCATTTTTGATTGATGAGATTTATATCTATTATATCCACCTCTTCACTCATTTTATCAATATTCGCAATATATATTTCAAAATTAAACTTCAATGCGTGATGTTTTTCTAACATCTCATTTAATATTTGAAATACGGATGATTTAGCTTTATATATAAACTCATTAGGAATCAATAATCTTTCATCTGTATTTATATAGGAATATGATTCAATGCGTTCATTAAAAAGTGATCGATATTTGTCTTAGATTTTGAACGAAGATAATTTCCAAATATAAAATATTTGAAATCGTCCAACCAATATCGCTTTTTTTAAATTCAGATATATTCCTATCAATATCTATACATTGCTCTAAATACATTTCCTTTAAGTCCGTGTTTTTGTTTATTTCAATTAAATGTGCTTGGTGGGATTTCATAATAATATCTGCGTTCTCTTCATCCATTTTAACATACTCGCAAAGAAGGTTGAAGTTGAATTTCAGTACATTATGTTTTTCTAACATATTATTTAAAATTTCAACGACGTTTGGTTTAGCGATATCAAAAAAAAGATTTGGATTTAGAATCATATTATTTGTGTTTCTATATTTATATGGTTTTAATTTTTCAGCGAAACCCGATTTTATTTGTTTTAAGTTTTCATTTATTATCTCTCCACTTTTTGATTTATGAGCATTCGTCCTCAAGTGATAAGTCCAATTTTTCCAATCAATTTCTTCCTTACAGCTTCTACAATAGACTGCATCATATTTATCTGGATTTAAGTTTTCAGACCCGCTGGGAGCGTCATCGTTTATTGATTTCGGTATACGCATTGAAGTTGTTTGATGTTTTCTTTGAATATGACGTTTAAGACTACAATTTCTAGTGAATGACGCTTCACACATATCGCAGTTAAATGATTTCATTATGCTTGCTTTTTATATATAGTATTATGTGGATATATATATATATTTATTTATTTTTTAATGTTGTTGATCTTTAGGTTTTTTTGTTATATTTTTTTATTTAGACTATAAATGTTTAAAAAAATAGAATATATATACGTATACTTAAAAAATTAGAAACAAATTTTTTCTAATATGCGCAGGCAAATTCACGAAATCATTTCAGAGAAATTCAAATGTACTAAAATCAATCTAAATATAATACGAACTATTTCTTGGAATCAACGTAGCAAATTCAAAAAATGCTTTAAAAAAATTAAATAAATAATTAAATAAAAAAAACCCTACAACCCTACTGTTTACTTTTTCGCTAGTGTGCTAAAGCTTTGGCTTCCTCGAAAAACGATGCCGTAATATTACGATCGTATCATACCGCTTCTATGTAAAGCTAAATGGACGTAACGTAGCTTTGCGCTTTTATGATATATATCAATTATATATACACTTTCCACTTTATTATTCAAAATTCATATAAATGTATATTTAATGCTTTTATTTTGATCAAAAGAATTGAAAACAAATTTTCTAATACACCGCTACAAATATGGCGTTACCAAAAAAACGTTGATAAATAGTTCTATACCGGCACAAATATTACGGTGCCATCAAATTACATTACGGTGTATTGCCGTCATCTTAGTTGACATCTTGCAATATAAAATGAAGTATTCGTGAATTCTGCCGCATAAACATAATATATATATATATATATATAGGCAATCCTTTTCTTAAAAATGATGCAGTTAATAAAGGATATCTAGAAGTTATGATTCAGAACAATTCTATAGAAATAATTAAACAATTAACACAAAAAAATATTGATATAGAAGTAAGACTTAATAAAGCAATAGAAGAACAAAGGAAAGTACAAATTGATTTAGAAGAAGTAATACGACAAACGAAGTATCTGCTTTCCTATAAAATTGAGTTCTCTATAGAAACTGTTAATAATTTAATTAAGACCTCCGAAAACCGAATTAATAAAATAATACAAAATAATAAAGAGTCCTTTGAAACTAAACTAGACCGCATTGATTCAGTTCTTAATCAATTAAAACAGAAAAATGCAGCGTCTTCAACTAGTAGAAGAACTTCATAAACAAGCTCGCAGACACTTTAAACGCCGTCGAGTAATAATAAAAGGAATAGACGATCTTTGGCAAGCGGATCTTGTTGAGATGAATGCTTACTCAAAATTTAATAAAGGATATAAGTTTATTTTAACTATAATAGATACATTCTCAAAGTATGCGTGGGCAGTTGCAATTAAATCGAAAGGAAGTGAAGATATTACTAAAGCGATGCATGGAATTTTTTTAGAAAAAAGAATACCAAAAAACTTGCAAACGGATAACGGTAAGGAGATTTATAATAAAAAAATTTCAAAATTTTATGATAAAGTATAATATTAATCATTATTCAACATATAGTATAATGAAAGCTTCCATTGTAGAACGTTTCAATAGAACTTTAAAAGAAATGATGTGGAAAAGATTTACTTTAAAAGGAAATTATCAATGGATTAATATATATAAAGATTTAATAAACCAATATAATCTCAAAAGACACAGAACAATTGGAATGGCTCCTATTTCTATTACTAAAAATAATGGACGTTTTATACTGAAACAAGCATATAATCATATCAAAGTTTTCAAACCTGGTAAACTGAAAGTCGGAGATTATGTACGCATTAGTAAATATAAACATGTGTTTGATAAAGGATATACACCAAACTGGACCACTGAAATTTTTAAAATTCGTATTGTACAAAATACTAATCCTATAACCTATTTATTAGAAGATTATCAAAGAAAACCTATAATTAGAGGATTTTATGAAAATGAATTATTAAAAACACATTATCCAAACACATATTTAATTGAAAAGATTATAAAAACAAAAGGAAATAGCTTTTTTGTTAAATGGTTAGGGTTTTCTAATGACCATAATTCTTGGATTAATAAAACTGAAATAAAATAAATAATAGAACAATCATAAACGTAACTTTATTTCTAATTTGATTTTCATGATGTCAATAACAATTACTTTAACTGGGAATGGTTCAACTTTAGTGGGAGAATATTTTCCGCCAATTGAACTATCTTCCCGCTATGTGTGTGGGCTTATCAATTTTACAACATATAATTCTATACCTAATGTAGATGTCTATAACAACTTATTTCATTTTGGTTCATATACTATTGAAATACCTATTGGTTCCTATGAACTTGAAGATATTGCCTTTTTCTTAACTTCAACACTAAAAGATATTGATGAAACAGCTATACTTTTAATTGAAGCTAACAACAACACTCTTACAACTAAAATAACGACGTCTATGGATATTGATTTTTCTCACCCAAGAAGTATAGGACACTTACTTGGGTTTAGCAGAAGGAAGCTAGAAGTTAATTCTAAATATGAGGTAGAGAATGTTCAAAGAAATGGAGCGTTGCAGACCGTTCATATAAAATCAGTTTTTCAAGAGCAGAATTATAATAATAAAAAGGTAACAAAATTTTAGTCTGATTTACCTTTAAATATTTTA
>NW_016157329.1:342474-343999 GCF_001687245.7 Rhagoletis zephyria | reverse complement strand
AATGTTTTTAATTCTTCTCAAGTTGAAATTTAAATGTTGATCACTATCCAATTGGAATCCAATGTTCTCTTTAGGATGTCTTCTCACACCTTGAATAAAGTAGTGACCAAACTTATTAACGGGCATTTTATTAATATTAATAAGTTAATATTATGTTAATATTTATATAATAATCTTTGCTTCTCTCAATTCTTCAATAATAGAAACAATTTCATTATTATGATTTGAGTGTCCGGCTGCTGTTGATGAAATTAAAAGACGTAATCTATCTACTAATTCGTTAGGTTCATCCCAGTATACATAATTTATCTTTTTCATATTGAGCTTCATTAATCCTTTTCCCTTATATTCTTTAATAAGTTTCTTAATAATATTTTTATATTTTTTCGACCGATTTCCTCGAATTTGTCGGTTAGCTTGATAATTTTTTCTATGCACATTTGTCTTTAATAATATTTCGTTATACATTTTCAAGNTAATGCGTACATAATCTCCGACTTTCAGTTTACCAGGTTTGAAAACTTTGATATGATTATATGCTTGTTTCAGAATAAAACGTCCATTATTTTTAGTAATAGAAATAGGAGCCATTCCAATTGTTCTGTGTCTTTTGAGATTATATTGGTTTATTAAATCTTTATATATATTAATCCATTGATAATTTCCTTTTAAAGTANTAAATCTAAATCAATACTTTGATTTGATATCCTTCTAATAGTTTGATTATTATTTTCTTCATTGTTACTATCATCATCATCATCATCATTAGTACCATTAGCATAGTTATCATCATAATCATTAAATGATTGAAATGAATTTGAACTTTGATTAGTTTTCTTACTAGGATAAGTTTCATAATCCTTCTTATTAGTTTTGAATGGCGTGCTTGTAGGAAAATCATAATCAACGGGTTCAAAACTCTTTTCACTGTCTTTGAAAACATTTTTTCTATAATTTTCTTGTTTTATTCTCTTCTCATTTATAATTTCCTTCAAAGGTTTAATAATTGGTTTAAACGTTTTTTCTAAGAGCTCATCATTTAATGTTTCACCAAGCTGAATACTCTTATACAGTGTTACCGCGCCGTCCCAAGAAAATGTATCACCGACCAAGCCAAAAATGTATCCAAATGTATCCATTTTTCTTTTTTTACGTATCCATCTCATAATTTGTAAGAAAACCAAACATTTTCAAGAAAAAGACATAATTTAACCCATCCTAAGGACTTGGAATACGTGTATATATATTTTTATATTTCATAAAATCAAACATTTGTTATTTCAATTTATAAATAATATTTTTTATGCATAAGTATTTTGTAAAGTAAGTATAATAAATAGTAATTAATATGTTACATTTGTACCTGTACACTCTAAAAAGTGTGTGTAAAACTACTACTGAAAAGTATCAATTTTTCAACAGGAATCTCTATAAATATACATACGTATAAGATGTTCAGGATTTGATTTTGAACTTGAGATCTTTAAAATATACACATGAAATGTTTAAAGTTGCAAAAATTTTT
>NW_016157329.1:340144-340328 GCF_001687245.7 Rhagoletis zephyria | reverse complement strand
TTTACTTTATTAAATCTCAAGTCAATATTTTTAATATTTAACGTATTACGTTGCTTCACAAACCGCATTTTGACTACTAATATAAATATATATAAACCAATTATTTTTATACTTTTTATTACTTATATTTAAAATATTAATATGAAAAGGCCTAAATATGAGAGTTATTTATGAAAAAAGGTTT
>NW_016157329.1:288230-339595 GCF_001687245.7 Rhagoletis zephyria | reverse complement strand
AATTATTGGAATCGGTTCACGCGGTGCAAAGTTATGCGGTGGAATAAATAAAAGAAGTAAAAATACTCCGAAGAATTGATAACCTCCCCTTTTTTTAAGCCGGTTAAAAATGTCTGAGTTCTTTGTAAATTTTATGTAAATAAAATGCAATTGATGATACTTCAAAAAGTTCATTTATTTATTTCATACTGTAAATAAAACTTTCATAAATGCATTTTAAAGAGCGAATTTTCAGTATTTGCTGATGATATATATTTTGAAGTATAAACCCTTCCCCCCAAAAATATATTCCTGCGTGCGCCCCTGGCCTATTTGTAAAAAATATATTTTCACTTTCAAAATGTTTTTAATTTTAAACATTTCATGTGTATATTTTAAACAACTGATGTTCAAAATCAAATCTTGAACATCTTGTGCGTATACTTGAACAGCTTCTGGTTGAAAAATAAACACTTTTCAGTAGTAGTTTTACATGCACTTTTTAGAGTGTGGGTTCTAAACTTGGATTTCGGTCGGCGACATCTTTTGGCGGAGCAGCAAAGCTTGCGGCAGAGCACCTGCAAACCGTATAGCGGTTCTGGACCGGTGCAAGCAGCAAACCATATGCCGGCAGCGCTGCTTGCACCGGTCCAGAATCGGCATAAATATACTACTAACATTTTGCCTGCAGATCTTGAGTTTATGCAAAAATCAAACAAGCCATACCATTGTGCTGCTTGTACTGCTTTCCTTCGAAAATCACTGCGTTCACCCCCTCTTGTCAATTTAATGGACGGTCGAGTGGCCAATACTCAACTCCCCGTCTCGTCTAATGACATGGTTTCTCAAGAGCTGAGTAATAAACATTCTCCCGCTAAACAACCGCAGCAATCAACACCGATGCTATTGCAACAACAAAGTACGAGTGATTGTTCAAACGAATATGCATACAAGCAGCAAATATCTTTAAAAACTGTGCTCGACAGGGTGTCCAGATTTTTTTTAAAAAAAGCGCAATTTCTGAAAAAAATCGCCAAAAATCGCAAAATTTTTTTTTTAAATCATGAAATCGATTTAACAAATATTTTATTTTAAAAATGAGATCTCGTTATATCATAGTTTTTAAAACCAAAAACGAATATAATACCTTCAGAGGGTAATAATAAATAACACAAATCACTTATATAATAGTGATGTACAAACAATTTTTAAAAATACGCATGCATTTTAAAAATATTTGTTTCAACACATTTTGCAATAGGACTGCGCAATTATTAAATTTATTATAACTCATATTAATTGATTAATCCCACAATCCGCTTTTAAGAGAGCGGCACTAAAAATTAAATAAAAACCTATAATAAGGCCAGATCAGCTATTTTCACAATTTTTCAAAATCACCTATAGTGTCTGAATGATTTACAATTCTGTTGTTGTCATATATTGAGCTATTCAACCTTGATAACATACTGTTTTATATTGGAAACGTTTTGCAGCAAAAACTATTAGCCTTCATATAACACTTTATTCGAACTATTGAATTAGGCTTTCAAATCTCATCCTATTTCGAATCTTATTTCGACAGCTGAGTGTAAGATTGACCTATCTCGGCAGCCAGCTCAAAAATGCCCCATCTCAAAAAACTTTTCAAGAACGCCCTATTTCAGAATTTTATTGAAAAATACCCTATCTCAGAATTTGGTTGAACAACGCCCTATCTCACTTCAAAATGTATTGAAAATGTAGGGCGTTTTTGAATCGGCAGCCGAGATAGGGCGTTTTTGAAACGAATTCTGAAATAGGGCGTTCTTGAAAAGTTTTTTGAGATAGAGCGTATTCGAGCTGGCTGCCGAGATAGGTCGATCTTCCACTCACCAGTCGATTTTTTGTTGAATTCATTATGGAAAAAACGCGCTCAACAAAGCATGTGAATGCCGCAAGGATAATAATATGAATTTACTTATGTATATGTCCAAACATTTGATTGCCTGTTGCGGGTGTCACTCCATAAGCAATTATCCAAAATTCTTCAGAGTCGGATGGAATGGTTCTGAGAAAAGTTATTCCATGGGAAAGTTAAAAGATTTAAATATTCAGTTTCCGCTGCTTTTCTTTCCTTCAAAGTAGTGAATTGGCAGGTGCCTGAAACTCGCCCTCTTGTGATTCACACACTTTTCTGGTGACAAAATCAAAGTTTTTTAAAAGTGTTTAATTGACTAGGTAATGGTTTCAAAAGTTCTTCGATTAGGGTGATTAAACATTTTTGAGTATTTTAATAAGCTTCTTAAGTCAAGTTTATCACGCAGTTCACTAGCCCCTTCTGTAAAATTATCGTGGAAAACTAAGCTTTGTATATTATTATAATTGGGAAAAATTTATTTGAAGGAGAAAAATCGCCAAAAATCGCCAATGGCGATTTCCTGAATTTTTACGCGCAAATATCCAAAAAAAAATCGTCAAATCTGGACACTCTGGTGCTCGACGAAATCGTCGCTTTGCGCACTGAGAACGCTAAATTGTTTACTCTCGTCAGCTCTTTACAAGACGAGAAAATACTCTTAGTGCAAAAAGTGGAAAAACTACAAGATGAAATGCATTTCCTACAGTGTAAATTACCGCAGTCTAACATTTCATCTGCAATCGCAACTCTAACTAAAGATGTTAAAGATGTCCAAGCTAAAATCTATAATTTCATTAATGATAACAGTGTTTATGTCTCAGCGTTTGGAAACAAAAAACTTGAGCGCTCTTTAAACGCCACTGCTAATGCTCCACCACCATCTGCTGCTCCCCCACCAACATTTTCTGCAGAAAAAGCTGCTGTTTCTCTTATTGCTCCAACTAAGAGTGTGCCTGCTAATGGTTCGCCACATGGTGTAATGAACTGAATGTGGCGCATTCCCGAAACCGCTACTTAGGTTTTGCCGACTTTAGACATTTATGGCAATACGTAAACAAACTTTTTGTTTATAAACAAGTGCGTATTGCAAACGTATTGTGTACTTTCAAGTGAAAAATCGAAGTAATTTGTGCGTTCTGAAGTAAAAAACGTTTTATTTGTAATAAAAACTTTATAAAAATGTCGTGTCGTGTGTTGAATTGCAGCAGCCGGAGGGGCAAAGGCCCCAAATGCAGTTTTTTTTTGTTTCCCCGCGACGACGCCTTGACCAGAAAGTGGGTAGAGTTCTGCCGGCAGGAGAAGCCATACAATTTAGACACCAGCGTAAGGAAAACGTTGAAATACCACAAATTACGAATTAAAGTCGGAGGTAAGCAAGCATCGACCACTTTCTGCAGGCATGTTTTCCTGCGCATGTGGACAATATAACTAATATTTCAGTTGCAATCGGTTCAGACAGTGAGAGTCATCTATGCGTTCTTTGCGATTTCAATCTAAATAAAGTCACCTGGTTTATGGTACCTAATAATAGTTCTCTTATGGCATGTAATGTCAATAAATCACACGAAATTTACCTAATTGATAGTCTTCTCGGTGCGGACTTAGTACAAATTAATTCATATTTAAATAAGTTATCTAGAATACTAGATCTAATCTTTGTCAGTAGTAATTTTGATATCCACCTGACTGAATGTGATTTCCCAATTTCTGAGCCGGATATGCATCACGTACCGCTAGTCCTTCAAATAAACTTTTATAATATTCATACGTGTTCCACATCTAGTTGTGGCCAAGATTTTAATTACAATTTATGTGACCCGGAACTTCTAAACAACGCATTAAATGCTATTAGTCAGGTCGAAGTCTCTGATTGCTATCGTATCTTCCTAACTAATGTAAAGAAAATCTTCACTGAGCTCATTCCGACTCGTCCAAAAAAAGTCTATAAATTGCCGTGGTATACTAAGCGTTTGAAGAAATCAAAAAATCTTAGAAATAAGTTCTATAAAGTTTATATAACCACTAGTAATAATGAGGCCTACCAAAAGTATTTGCTCCATTTGAACGAGTTTAACTGTCTCAATAAATTTTTATATAATAAATATATCATGCAATGTGAGAGTAACATAAAGAGCAACCCAAAAACGTTTTGGAGCTTCATAAAATCAAAAAAATCTGTATCAGATATTCCTGCGACAATGTTTCTCAATGACAAAAGATCAAACTCGGGTTCTGAAACTTCTAATCTATTCGCCGATTTTTTTGTCTCTAATTTTGATAACGATGAATACGTGTTGGATGATACAATGTACGGTGAAATTGATTCATGCATCGATTTCGGCGCATTAAGACTAACAGTGGATGACGTTGTTTCCAGTATTAGGGCACTCAAAATATCTACAAAGCTGGATAATGATGGTTTATCTAGTTTCCTAATTAAAATGTGTGAAGGTTCCTTATCTGCACCTATTACTTTGATCTTTAATAAATCCCTATCTACGGGTGTATTTCCTGATCAATTCAAAATTTCATTTATTACTCCTATACATAAGAGCTGGAACAAAAATAACATTTTAAATTATGGACCAATCTCTAAACTTACTACAGTATCAAAGCTTTTTGAATTATCAACCAAGGATAAATCAAATTTTGCAGTTAAAAATGTAATTAGTCCTTATCAACATGGATTCGTTAGTGGTCGGTCTACTGTTACCAACCTAACCGTCCTCCCGCAATACTGTATAAAATCGTTCGAGCTTGGTTGTCAAGTGGATACCATAGACACAGACTTTTCCAAGGCATTTGGCAAAGTATCACACAGTATCTTAATTGCAAAACTCTCGAAAATGGGATTTCACTCAAAATTTCTTGATTGGCTTAAATCCTATCTTAGTAACCGATACTCAGTAGTAGTTGTAGATAATGCTAGATCATATCCATTCGTTGCATCGTCAGGTGTTCCACAAGGAAGTGTTCTTGGGCCATTGTTGTTTCTTTTGTTTATTAACGACATTTCTCAATGCTTTGTAAATGCGCAATTTGTTTTATATGCCGATGATTTAAAATTATATCTAAGAGTACGTTATGCTAATGATATACTTCGTTTACAGGAAGATCTCGATAACCTTTATAGTTGGTGCAACAAAAACCATTTATTCCTTAATCTTAATAAATGCTCTAAAATCACCTTTTCGAAACTTCGTTCCAATTTTTTGTCGCCGTACCATCTTGGAAACTGCATTTTATCCTGCATTGATGAAGTCCTGGATTTGGGTGTTGTTTTTGATTCCCGTTTCACATTCATCGGTCACTTAAATTACATAATACCTAAAGCTTATTCACTTTTAGCTTTTGTTCAGCGTAATAGCAGGGAATTTACTGATCCTTATACTCTGAAATTTCTTTACGTTACGTTTGTTCGCTCAAGGCTTGAATACGCCTCCTTGATTTGGAGTCCTTTTTATGCATCTAATATTGCACGCCTAGAGCGCATTCAAAAGAAATTTGTACGATTCGCCAAACATTCTTTACACTTTACTCTCCCCATGCCCTCTTACAATGCACGTTGTTCGTTAATTGATTTAAATTCCCTTGAACACAGACGAAGGGTGAACTCTTTTATTTTTATTGCAGATATCATTAGTGGCAGAATTAATTGCTCTGGGCTGTTAGAGCATATTACTTTTCATGTTCCTCTTAAATACCTAAGACATAATAATTTGTTTTATTTTAATTTGCATCGAACTAATTATGCTTTAAATGAGCCTATCACTAGGTCGCTTCTAGAATTCAATAAATTGTTAACAAAATATAATTTTTTACATATTTCATTGCATAGAGATTTCCTTAAACGAGAGTTATATATAGTCATTGAAAATTCTATGTAAATATTACTTATTTCTGCTATTATTTTTTATAATCAATCTGAATTGTAATCTTAGTCTGTAAGGATGTAATATTCCATTGACTTGAATAAATAAATATCTATATATATAAAAATGGTGTGAAAAATGTATAGTAATTCATCAATTGAGAACGGTTGGGCCGATTTGGCAAAATTTTTCTTTTAGTTGTTCGCAATTTCCAGGGGAAGGTTTTTACGATAGAAAATTTTGGGAAAACTTTCCGGGAAAGTTGGGAAATTGGAAAAATCGAAAATTGATTTTTTTTGTATGGTTTTTTGTGCAATTACTTCGGGATGGCTTTCGAATGGTAAAATAGAAAATTCTGGAAAAGTCGGAAAAATCCAGAAGAACGCGAAATATTTGAATTTTTTTCGACGAAATTTTGTATTTTATCGCGTGATTTGATGATTTTGGATAATGTTAAGGTGGAAAATTCGTTGTGAAGCTTGAAAAATTGCGAACATGAATCAATTGGGAACAATTTTCTTCTAAATATGTTTCATAACCGATTCGAATGGTTGCTGCTTTTTTGGAAAGGTGTTTAGAAGGAGTGCACAAAGTTTTAATTTTTCCGATACGTGGGGCAGGGGTCGAGCTACGCTATGCATTTGGTACATAGGTAGCCTTTTTCCTAAATTAGCATATAGGATCCATTTTTCCCGTTAAGTGGGCCAGGGACCGATCTATTCGAAGAAGTCTTATTTATGGTCCGCTTTGCTTGAAATTTGGCACGTAGGTAGCGTATTGTCTGGGTTAAAATATAGGATACTTTTTCTGATAGGTGGACCAGAAACCGATCTATTGGCAACAACTTATTTATGGTGCGATTTGCTTGAAAGTTGGCACGTAGGTAGCTTATTTTCAGGGCTAAAATATTGGATACTCTTTTTCTGATAGTTGCACCAGGGACCGATCTATTCCAAATATTCTTATTTATGGTATGATTTGCTTGAAATTCGATACCCGTATTATAGATATGCGTAAAATAGAATTGAGTCATTGTTTTACAGTTCGAAAGGTGTTTGTTCAAATATGTTTGAACATGTGTATTTGCCAATGTTCTAAAAACGCACAAACGTAAAATTGAACGCGTGTAAAGATTTCTAATCTTTTGAGTGCACAAGGAAAATATAAAAAAAAATTGTACACTTACACCAATACATACATACAAATGTATACACCACTAATTTATATGCAGGAAATAGATGCCCTGCCACACAAGTCGCAGGGCAATATCAAGTTACCTATTTACTCATGAAAAATGCACAGAAACCATAAAATTACAATCTGCAGATCACAGCAAACTCAAAATCGGAATTTCGGAAGAGCATTCAGTGTCATCAAAGGAAGCACTTCCGCCAGTAATCCCAATAGTGAAACAAGTTGAAGAATTCCAATATGAAGAGGATGACAAAATAACCATTTTTAAAAGGAAAATTGAAGACCTAAGGGAGAAAATGGAAGGCTGTGAGTTTGACGATATAATCGTTGAAAATCAGCTCAAGTATTTGGAAATATTATTAAGGGATGTACAGAGTTGGTACAGCAACGAGCTGAGCAGATATCATAATCTAGAAGTAGAAGGACTCCGCCGTCAAATCCTAAATGAATACTTCCATAAAACATCGCTGTTACAAAGAAGTTTAATAAAGTATGAGCCTAAAGTAAGCTATCGCTCTAACTTAGAACTGGAGAGGCTAAAAATTCCGACTTTCTACGGTGAAACAAAAGAATGGGTAAACTTTTACAACATATTTCAAGACATGGTTCACAAGAATCAGCAGATATCAAGCGCCGAAAAAATGCAACGGCTTCGGCTTTGCTTGAAGGGTGATGCGGCACGGTTGATTCAGCATCTACATATTTCAAAAGAGAATTACGAGGCAGCATGGGATCTTTTAAAACAAAGGTACGACAACAAACGTATTTTATTCACGACACAGTGGAACACAATATTAGATCAACCGGAAACAAATAGCGAAAATGCAGAAAGTGTAAGGCAATTGTTAGACACCACAAAGGAATGCATTAACGCTATAAAATCATTGAACTTTCCAATAGAGGAAGCTGATCCATTTATTGCTCAAGTTATAGTTCGGAAGCTAGACAAGGAAGGGCTCAAGTTATATGAGCAAACAGTAAGAAAAACCAGAGAACTTCAGAAGTTGTCTGATATTCTAAGCTTTTTGGAGCAACACTTCCAAACATTAAAAACAATAGCGGAAAAGAACGCGTGTACAAAAATCGCAAGCATCAAATATTCACGACTAATCACATATCGCTTAACGGAAAGCAGTCAACTAAAAAATGCACCTATTGCAAAATACTAGGTCATACATTGATTGATTGAAGAAGATTCAAGAATATATCCTTAGAAGAAAGGCGTAAATATGTAAGAGAAAACAGAATTTGCTAGAGATGTCTCTGCCACAAATTTGGTGAATCTTGTAGCAGCGTATTGAAGTGCAAAAAATGCAACAAAAACCATAATGAGCTCTTGCATTTTGAATCCGAAGAGAGTAAAAAATCAATGTCCACAAAAGCTACCTCAACAACGGTAATTCTAGCCACAACTCAGGTAAGGGCGAAGGCAGTAAGTGGAGAATACATCTTGCTACGGGCGCTAATAGATCAAGGGTCGCAAATTACATCAATATCCGAAGAAGCAGCACAGATATTGAAGTTACCTCGCAACAAAACCAATACAAATCTTTGTGGTCTAGGTGATGCCGTAGTTGGTGAATCTGAATCCAAAGTTCAAGTGGAAATTAAGCCAAGATTCCTGAGTCAACATACTGAAAAAGTAAATGCCGTAGTTTTACCAACGCTCACCAGCGCACAACCTGATCAATCCTTTAAGTATAATTTCAAAATATGAGAAAATCACACGCTAGCTGACCCATCGTTTAACAAATCAGATAGAATTGACATGGTAATTGGAGCAGACATATTTAGCAGAAAAATAGAAAACGGCGTAAAAAAATCCTACGGAGTTCTTGGACAAGCGACGAAATTCGGCTGGATATTGTCTGGGATAATAAACCAAAACAGTTCTCAGAAACTAACGTCAGCGCTAACATATCTCGAACGATTTTGGGAGTTGGAAGAAATACAAGCTGACGAAAACATCCAAGAAGATGATACATGTTTGAAGCCGTTTGAAGAAACGACTAAGCAAGATACTGATGGGAGATTTGTTGTAGAAATTCCGTTTAAAGAGGATATGGAATTGGGAGAGTCCCGCAAGCAAGCAGCAGCACGTCTTATTTCAATGGAAAATAAATTCAAAAATAAGACTACACTGAAAGAAGACTATCATAAATTTATCCGAGAGTACATACATCTCGGGCACATGACTAAAGCAGATGAGGCAGTGAAAGGCAAGTATTATTTACCACATCAAGCTGTTGTACGGGAAAATAATTTAACAACAAAACTTCGAGTTGTGTTTGATGCATCAGCAAAAACATCTAATGGAAAGAGCCTTAATGATATCATGTACACAGGACCCAAGTTACAACGAGACATATTTGATATCATTCTCAAATGGAGGCTTTGGGAAGTTGTTATCACCGCTGATGTGGAAAAAATGTTCCGGCAAATAAAAATAGCTAAAAAAGATCATGTATATCAGAGAATTGTATGGCGTGAAAATCCTATGCATAAAATAGATCAATACGAGCTAACAACGGTGACGTACGGAACTGCATCAGCACCATATCTAGCTGTGCGTACACTAATGGAAATTGCGAAGAAATGTCCAAGCGAATGGTTGCAAAAATCATAAAAGAAGACTTCTACATGGATGACCTTATGACGGGCGCGGATTCCGTGCAACATTGTCAAACGATCCAAAGAGACATAAGCAAACATCTTCAAACGTTCGGGTTTCACCTCAGGAAATGGCTATCAAATCAAAGTAGCATCACTGAAAATATAACAACTACTGGAGACAACGAAATAATTCAAATTAAGGAAAATGGAGCAATCAAAACATTTGGGCTGCATTGGGATCTACAAAGAGATGAGTTTCAATTCCAAATTAATCTGAAGCCTAGAAAAGAGATAACGAAAAGGAGTGTTCTTTCTCAGATTGCGCAGATATTTGATCTATTAGGTTGGCTCTCAACCATAATAATAGTCGCAAAGTTATATATTCAAAAGCTTTGGTCTCGACAATCTAGCTGGGACGACGAACTACCAGAAGTTCTCCAAAAGGAATGGTTGCACTTCTTAGAGAATTTCAGTGTAATAGAAAACGTGCGAATTCCACGCTGGATAGGAACTTACATGGACTCTCAAATTCAAATACATGGATTCAGTGATGCTTCAGAAAAGGCCTATGCAGCAGTTATATCATTATATAAATNTTATGCCAAGTACTAAGCTAAACTCCCCTCCACTTAACCCATTCCAACTAATGTTATTTTAGCTCATTCAACTTACATAAACTATCCTTAATTTTATCGGTTGAATTTCAACCGCTGGGCGAACACTAGTATATAAAAATAGGCAACAGCGTCAAACTATTAACAGCAAAAACAAAAGTTAATCCGCTTATAAATCGGAAAACAGTACCAAAGTTGGAGCTTTGTGTAGCGCATTTGTTGGCGAAGTTGATCAATAAAGTGATCAAAACCATTGCCGTAAGTCATACAATCTACGCATGGAGTGATTCCACAATAAACTTGGGATGGATTGAAAATTCAAGAAGCAAAGACAAATTTATAAGAAAGCGGGTTGAAGACATCAGGAAGTTTACTCCCCAAGCAAAGTGGAAACACGTGAGCGCTAAAGACAATCCAGCAGATGTAGCATCAAAAGGTGTTCCAGTTCCTAAATTACTGAACATGGACATCTGGTGGTGTGGGCCAAAATGGCTCGAACCTGAAAACCAATGGCCAACAGTCAGAATATGCACCGCAGTAGTGGTTGAAACTGCAAAGGGTAGTAGCATACATACTACGATTTGGAAAAGGCAGAGAAATTCCGAATCCATAAATTTATCAGTAGAAGAACTACAGACTGCCAAAAATATAATAATCCGTGAGTCACAAAAACAGTTTTTCAGAGACGAAGTTAACAAACTATTCAAAGGTAAACAGCTTAGCAATAAAAGCCAAATCATCCATCTCAACCCATTTTTGGATAAAAATGGAATTTTGAGAGTCGGAGGTAGACTAGCAAACGCAGAGTTATCATATTCTTCAAAGCACCCCATAATTCTACACAAATCCAACCTAACTTCTTTAATGATCAAAGATGCTCACCTTACGACTATACACGGTGGAAACCGATCAACCGAAGCGGTCATAAGAAGACAATATTGGATAATAGGGGTGAAAAATGCAATAAAAAGTTGTATACGAAATTGCTGCAAGTGCATACGATATAAGCAAGTCATTGCAACACAAATGATCGGCGACTTACCGGAGTTCCGAGTATCAACGTCAAGTCCCTTTACTTATACCGGAGTTGATTATGCTGAGCCTTTCAAATGAGATGCTCTAAAGGACGAGGGCAAAAATCTTTCAAAGGATATGTAGCAGTTTTTGTGTGCCTCTCAACAAAGGTAATACATCTAGAAGCGGTCAGTGAATTATCATCAGAAGCCTTTTTGGCAGCGTTGAGAAGGTTTTTTGGCAGACGAGGAAAGTGTCTTCACCTCTAATCAGACATTGGAACTAATTTTGTGGGAGCCAACAAGTGGCTTGATAAAGAATTTAAAACAGCATTAAAAAAAAACTCTGAGGTGTCACCTTCTTTAGCAAACGAGCAAATAACTTGGCATTTTTCTCCCCCGGCAGGCCCACATTTTGGAGGAATGTGGGAAGCAGGTGTTAAAGGCATGAAATACCACTTAAAAAGGGCAGTTGGAGAAACGAAATTAACATTTGAAGAAATGTCAACAGTTTTAGCGCAAATAGAGGCATCCTTGAACTCGCGCCCACTATACGCTATAAATGATGACATTGGAATAGATGAACTAACACCTGGACATTTCTTGATTGGAAAACCATTAAGTTCAATTCCATCTTCAGAAGCAGATGACAACATCTCCTCCTTAAATAAGTGGAAGCTTATATAAAAAATTCATCAAGATTTTTGGAATCGCTGGAAGAATGAATATTTACATACACTCCAGCAACGAAACAAGTGGAAAACTCCGACAGACAACATTAGTGAAGGTGATATAGTTATTATTAAGGACGAGAACACTCAGCCCACCAGGTGGCTCTTGGAAAAGTTATAGAAACACAACCGGGCAGTGACGGTCGTGTTCGAGTTGTGACATTAAAACTTCAAAATAATACATTGAAGAGACCAATCCACAAGTTATGCCCTCTTGTCAAAGCGACGGATAATACTAAAAAATATGAGGAAGTAAAAACTACCCTAACCACAACTATACAAAAACAGAAGCGACCCATGAATGTGAGTATATTTGGACTTTTACTCTTGGTGTTGTTTTGTATGACAACCAGAAGTCTTGGTATGACGATAACTAATTCAAAAGAGATCAGTGCAACGGTAAGCAAACTTCCGGAGAACACAACTATTTACTTAGACTCACTTGGAAAATGGATGTCATTACATCTACTTGGGATATGCTTATATTTTATGAGCTTGATATATATTTCCAACAATACAACATGATACTGAATTGTCTACATAAAATAAAATATCAATGTCAGCTCCTATCGCAATTTGAAGAAGCGTGCAATGTCATATCGCTGTCATTAGGAAGGCGTTATGAAGGTATAGGTCACAACCATAACTTGATTGTGTATAATAACCGTCAAAAAAGAGCACCATTAGAATGGGTTGGCTCTATTTACAATATGCTGTTTGGATTAATGGATGCCGATGATCAAGAAATGATAGAAAGCAATTTCCAGACGTTACTCAATAATCAGCATCAGATCAAGAACAGACTGAAAGCTCAAGTCTCCTTGATTAATTCTACTGCGAACATCATAAATAAAAATTCGAATGAAGTCAAGGCACAATTCCTTAAAATCAAAGCACAAATAAACAAATATCAGTCAGAGATCATTAAAGATATCAATCGTGATAAAATGGCCATTCAGTTTCAAATGTTAGTAACACAAATCACGATTTTAATGACGAATGTGAAAAAGTGCAAATAGCAGTCATAGAATTATTGGTAGATTTGAACCACGGAAGAATTAATCCCACACTTTTAACTCCAGCACAACTCCAAAAGGAACTTATGTTAATTAAAGACAAACTACCAACAAAGCTATTAATACCTGGTCAGCAAACTAACACTCAATTACGTGATGTTTATAATTTGATGCAAACACGCGGATTAATCGTGGGCAATAAATTGGTTATAAAGGCGGAACTACCACTGATACAGAGTGACTCTTCGCAGGTATTTAAATTAATAGTCATTCCGTATGAGTATAATGGAAGGACCTTAAAAGTGAGACTAAGAGGTGAAATTTTAGTCTAAACCTTCGGGCTAAACTCTTATTTTTTTATTTCGCAATCGCAATTAAATAGATGCACCAAAAGCCTTAACAATCATCTGATTTGCAAAGGGAAAACGCCTTGGCTACCTGCGTTAGATCAACGAACTTTCAGCGCTACTTAAAAGCAGTCACGCAGATTGCAAATATGAGGAGATCAGAAAAACAATCTTTTGGACAGAACTTTTCGAAGAAAATAAATGGATTTTCAAGGTGTTCAAAAACTCAACAATCCACTTAGATTTTCAAAAAGGTAAAACTGAGACACTGAATATTTCAGCGCTAGGTATTCTTTTCATCAAAGCTGGCTGTACTGCAAGATACGAAGGCGTTACATTTTCTGGCATTCACATTTTCAAAACGCAGAGTGACGTGACTCCGATACTGGACCCAATTGTAGCGGATATAAAAAATATAAAGGAAGACCAAATAACTCCTCTTCAAATCAGGAGCAACAACAACAATAAAGAGCTAAACCAACTTCGAGAAGACATTAAAAGTATCAACAACGAATTAAATTTAAATGAGTTAAATTTAAGACATCACAGCGGCCACCTTTCTTTAATATTAGTAATAGTTGTAGTTATATGCTTGCTAGTAGTCTATTTTCGCTATAGATGTAAGTCGAGTGATGCGAGTAGAATTACTATAAATATGCCTAGCCGTCAGCAGAATGTTCATAAATGAATAAAATATATACACATACAGTCCACTTATTAACAATCGAAGACAGTACATTTATATTTTTTGCCCTCGGCAGTATATTCGAATATCTTTGAACATGTGTATTTTCCAAGGTTCTAAAAACGCACAAACATAAAATTGAACGCGTGTAAAGATTTCTAATCTTTTGAGTGTACAAAGAAAATATAAAAAAATATACACTTACACCAATACATACATACAAATGTATACACCACTAATTTACATGCAGGAAATATATGCCCTGCCACACAAGTCGCAGGGCAATATCAGATTACCTATTTACTCATGAAAAATACACAGAAACCATAAAATTACAATCTGCAGATAAACGATCACAGCAAACTCAAAATATTTGTACACACATACAAACATATGCATGATGTGAAATGTCAATTCACACATGCAGCAATAGAAAACGCATCACACCCTGCAAAAAGTGGGATTAGGTTAAATACTAGTACGGGACCACGCTACCACGCATTGCGATGTCATTGGACCAGACCACCTCTGGTCCAATGCTGCATAACATGAGACCACTTCTGGTCCACCACTCCATAACATGGGACCACCTAGACGCCTACTCCTTTTGGACCATGGCACACTCGGCAACCGAATCGTATTGCCGATCGGCCGCGAAGAGGTGGTGTTCAACGCATTTATCAGTTTTTTACGTTTGAAGTGGTCCAGGTCAGCATAACAAGTTACTAGTATGCAACTTGGTCCTTTTGAACATAGTTTAAAACCACGACTCAAATTTTTGCAGGGATCTAGCAGATGCGCACAGCCAAAATAGAGGATCAATACGTTGGTCTCTTATCTAATGTAAATATACAAACACACACACAGACATGTACATATACACATACATAAATAGTTAGTTAAGAAGATTAGACATAAAAATTGTATATAAAAAGGAAATTTGAAATAAAATAGTCAGATTCGATTCGGAGTCTCACCTAACAACATCTATCTTCATTTTCCACCTAACCTTTTTTATGCTTTACTTCCCCCCACCAGAGGTAAGGGCTAAAGCATTTAACATCTAAAAAACTAACCCTCTTATTTTATTTGACTCTACTTCCCCCCACCAGCAGTAAGGGGTAGAGAATCTCAAAATAAGAGTAATTTCAGCTAATGCAGTTGTCTATCACTCGTTTCCCCCCACCAGAGGTAAGGAACGAGTGACACAGCTCTGCAACATCACTGAACAGTGTTTGAAGGCGCCGCAAATATGCGGGTGTTGGCTATTTAACAATAGTTATTACACACGCCAACCAAAATAGAAACAAATTTGATGCAGCTTATGTTAACGCTATTTTTGACGTAAGCATAAAGTTTCCGTCAGCTCCAGATTTTAAGAAAAACAAGGTCAGTGGTAAAGAATCGCGATTTTGCAATATTTGAGAAACTCTAGCAAAGAAACAAAGGGTAGTAGAACCTCCCACTTAGGCTTAGATTAAAGAAAGAAAATCACGCCTACTATTCCTGCAAATTCCTGCACCTTTGCTTGATGGTCACTTATAGTTATTTGTTGAACAGGAAAAACTAATTTTGGGAAGTTTGAGTACCTACCGCAATTAAGAAAAATTCCACTTAGGCTTAAATTAAGGCTTGGACTTCTGACTTCAATCCCTGAAAGTACCATTCCTGCACCTTGACCCTGCGGTCCTTGCTTTACGTTGACTAAACAGAATGTGGATCAATGATACTCACCAGTTTGGAAATTGCCACCAACTAGACTATACAGATTCAAGAACGATTCACTATCGAGCCGCAAGGACTTCTTCCCGGCATAACGCTTTCATCAGGTTATTTAAGACGGTAATGGAGGATATGACTTCTGTCGACCACAAAATCAAACGCGAACGTGAATTTCTGGCGAAATGTTGGACCAAATATTTCAATAAAAAAATTAATTTTGGGCGGGACGATGTTCGCCGGGTAAGCTAGTAAATAAATAAATGTGTACATAAATGATCGGAATGAAAAGAGAAGTCGATTAAGCCATGCTGTCCGTCCGTCTGTCCGTGTACACGATAACTCGAACAAAAATGGAGATATCTCAACGAAATTGGTATGTAGGTTGCCCTTTACCCAAGGTAAGTTAGTATTGAAAATGGGCGAAATTGGACTGTAACCACGCCCACTTCCCATATAACGGTATTTTCGAAAAATGCCAAAACTGCGATATTTCAGTAAATATTACCTGCAAATAGTTAAAAATTAGTATGTGGAGTAGAATTGTGGTAAAAAAACAATATTGTTATGAAATTTTTGGAAAATGGGCATGACCCCGCCCACTTATGATGAAATGCTGTATCTCAGTAGCCGCTTCACCAATCTGTCCGTCCGTCCGTCCGCCTGTCTGTGTACACGATAACTCGAGCAAAAATTGAGATATCTCAACGATATTTGGTATGTAGGTTGCCCTTTACCCAAGGTAAGTTAGTATTGAAAATGGGCGAAATCGGACTTAAACCACACCCACTTCCCATGAAACGGTATTTTCGAAAAATGCAAAAACTGCGATTTTTCAGTAAATATTACATGCAAATTGTTGAAAATTAGTATGTGGAGTAGAATTGTGATAAAAAACAATATTTTTATGAAATTTTTGGAAAATGGGCGTGACCTCGCCCACTTATGATGAAATGCTGTATCTCAGTAGCCGCTTCACCAATCCTTACCAAACTCGTTACGAGGCTTGGGTAGGGTCTAGCTAAGAAATCTGTTGAAAATCTTTGAAATCGGGCAATAGCCACGCCCACCTGCCATATAACGGTAACACCGGCACACAAAAAAAATTAGTGTGATGTGCATTTGACCGGACCTATCTATGGTTATGTATTTCGAACCGCAGAATCCGAATTTGAAGTCATTTTGGCCAACATACCTCCTAGATTTCGAGAAAACTTACAAAAAAAACCGTAAAAAATAGCGAAAATCGGCAATAAAAAACGGTGTTTTGAAGTTTTCTCAAAATCAAGGAGATATATATTTGCCAAACTTACTTCAAATTCGGATTCTGCGGGTCGAAATACATAACCATAGGTAGGCCCGGTCAAATGCACATCACACTAAATTTTTTTTTTGTCTCCGAACCAAATTTGACAAGGGATGACGGAAATTCGTTCCAAAATACATCATACACCCACCCTGTCGGAAACAACAACAACCAAAAAGGAAAGTTTTAATCTACTTTCTAAGCTTAACAAAAACATTGAGAAAATTTTTACAATTCGGATTCATTAATATATAAAAAAATTCCTATAAAGGACAATGATGTTAACTTTTTCATGAACAATTAACAAAACAGTTATTATTACGTTACTGGCCAACGAGGGTGAATTAATATGCTCTAAGAAGAAATCTTTTGAAAGTAGTACTTCCGTAAAGTGATGATGTTGATGATGAAAATAGTGATGAAGATAATGATGCGGATAATTATGATAATAATAGTGATGATATTTAGTTTGTAATTAATGATGATTATGATTTTGACAAATTATCATTAATGATAAATCACTTTTCACTTTTCTCGCTCTTTGGTAGTGCCATGAAAACCTCAAAAAAAAAATCCCACTAAACTATTTTTGGGTTTGTCTTTTTTACTTTATTTGGTGCTAGTTATACAAATACGTCAAAATATCTCAAATTATTATGAATTGATCCCCAGTTTAAGGGTCGATTATCCCACTGTACGGCGCGAGTAAATATCTGCCGTATGCTGCTGAAGCGTGGAAAAAGTGATAACTCTTTTAAATAAATGGGGATGATGAAGCGTTTATTTACAATAATGTGGAACGCAAACGCTCTTGGTCGCGACGTTCACCTCAAACGACTTCAAAAGCAGAACTCCATCAAAGGATTGTTATGCTCCCAGAGTGGTGAGATTTGAAGAGTGTGGTGATCCTGACAAGGCACCAAACAATCAGTTCGCTAAAAACAAAGTTGCTTGACCTAGGTTTGGTTAGGTTGAGATGGCTAGAGAGAGTGACTCCCCCTTACACTTAGGCCAAGGAAAGGCCCATTGTGATACCATATGCAATCTTTGTTCCCCTATGACAGTAGTCTGGCGTGTTCACTCCCAATCTCGAGGCATGTGTGCCGATTAGACAGTGACCTGTAAGAATTCTTGTGAGAATAGATACCTCGGTATGTTTTAACCCTAAGAGTGCAGACGTGCGTTTTTTATCCTAGGAAGGCCATATAAGCCTAGCCGTTCCACAGAAGGAGAGGTTACTCCGGCGTTCGTCTGCCGCTTGTATGATGCTATTCCTTGTACGTAGTTTGAAAGTGGCCATTGGTATACCTACCGTGTTCTTTCCCGGAAGGATGGGGGTGGTCGTACCATTCCTCGTCAGTTCGTCGGCTTTGCAGTTTCCCTCAATATCTCGGTGTCCAGGCACCCATATGAGTTGTATTCTATCCCGTTTAGGAATCTCCGGCATTCAGTGAGAGACTTTGTCTTGTGTACGCATGAGTCTAGAGCTTTCAGGGCTGCTTGACTATCAGAGAAGATAAATACCTGTCTTTTATCCTTGGGTATTCTTTCTAGGTGCCGAGAGGCCTCCTGGATAGCCAACACCTCCGCCTGGTATACACTGCAGTAGTAGGGAAGGCGAAAATATATATTTCAGTTACAGCTCCGGGGAGAAGACTCCTCCCCCGACCTTTCCGTCGAGTTTGGAGCCATCAGTGTACATGTTTGTAGCGTTGCATATAGGGTGAGGCCTAGTGCCCCAGTCCTTTCGAGTTATTATGGTAATTATATAGTTTTTGGTGAATGTGTTGATGGTATGCAGTAGTAAGTACTTGCAGGTATCGGTATGGGCACCCTTGTCCATGGATTATCGAATGGCCTGATGAACCATGAGTCCAGGAGCCTGCCTCTCTAAGTCTTAAGGCTGCAATAGTAGCTATTTCCCGAGCTACCAGATCAAGCGGGGCCAGATGTAGGGCCGCGTTAAGAGCTTCGGTCGGGGAGGAACAAAGAGCTCCACTTATGCAAAGCTCTGCACTCTTTTGTACCTTTTGAACTTGCCTGAGCGCCGTTGTCTTATCAAGTGTAGACCACCGTACTAGGTCGTAAATCCGAATCGGGCGAACAATGGCACTGTAGATACACCGATCGCCTTTTTACATGTTAAGAGCGCTGTGGTGGTTTTCTTGATGCGTTCCATTGTGTTGTCATTGTAGAGCAGTTTGCTGTCAAGAATTACTCCAAGATACTTGGCAGTACGTTGAAATTCCAGGCTTGAGCCATCGAGTTTGGGGGGTGTAAGAGCCGGTACTTTGTGTCACCTGATAAAAAGGACTAGGTCTGTTTTAGGTGGGTTAACTTCAAGACCGATGTTTTTAGTCCACGTAACGAGTGAGCCAAGAGCAGCTTCTATAAGATCACATAGAGTTTGAGGAAATTTTCCCCGTACAATAACTGCAACATCATCTATCCGCATCCATGCGCAGCAGCAGTTGGTTCACCGTCACAACCCATAGGAGTGGAGAGAAAACACCCTCCTGCGGAGTGCCCCTCCTGACAGACCTACGAGTCAGTCTCCGTGGATCTGCCCTTGCCATAGACATGTTGCACATTAGATAAGAGAGCAGGGTTAATCGATTGTCTTATATAAGTCTCCAGAAGTCTTTCCAGAGTCGTAAGTAGAAAGGATGAAAGGGTGATTGGCCTAAAACCGCCAACAAAATCGAAAACAAATCGTCGAAGCTAAGCAATTTACGTAGAAATACGGTCTTGAATTTATATGGATGTATGCTCTGAATTTGCGCATCTTTTGAGCAGTGTGGCTAAGGAATGAAACCATGATTCAATAATACAAGGTTAGATAATTATTGACAGCTGCGGTTTGACACTCCCTTACAAAAGGTTGCATTTACGAAGGACAGAGAAAGGGCAAGAATGCAATCCCTTGTTTCAAAAATGGTAGTAGAAAAGTATGCAAAGTAGGCAATTAGTAGTGAAATTCCTTTCGTAAATTCTAATGTATTTGCAGGAAATCTGGCATTTTAAACGAAATGTTGAACTTAATATTGATATATCTACGTGAGCTACGTAATTTATATGCTATTTAGCCGTATAAAAACTGCAAAATGACTCAAAATTAAAATAAGACTACTATGAGATTGATGTAAACATCCAATGCTTAGGTTTTCATCAGTTAAATATGCTTCATATGCATATACAAATAAACATATTGCACAAAAGCTTATACATTTATTTCACACCAAAGCTACACTGTTTCCATGTAAATTTGCAAAGAAGCAACACGGTATCACTGCTAAGGGAGCGGTGCGAGAGAGACAACTGTCAGTTTATCGAACCTTGGATTATTGAATCATGGAATGAATCAATATTTCCTCAAAATTGATATATACATAACATTTTTGAAAAATGGACGTGGTACCATCCAATTACGTCAAATACGTGTTTCTCGAAAACCACTTCACCAATCTATACCAAATTCGGTATATAAAATGCCCTGGGTTTCCTTAAGCACCATCTTGTAAATGTTTGAAATCGGGCGGCCGCTGTCTCTGAACGCTTAGAGATGCGTACTAGCACTTCTTACGGCCTGGGTTCAATCCCTGTTCTAATGATGTGTAACGCAACGCAGCGTTGCGTTATTGCGCTGATACTCAAGGTGCGTTACGTGCGCTGATACACCAAATTGCTAACTCAGTAGCGCATTAATGCGTTGGCAGCGCAATAATTCTTTGACAGCGCAATGCGTTGACAGCACGACAATGCGTTGATATTGCAATAATGCGTTGAGATCGTAACATTGCGCTGAGAGCGCAATATGCGTTGAGAGCGAAACAAACACATTTATTGTCACAGCGCAATGAATGAGCGTTGTGACATTCTTCCCGATTCAAACAATTAAACAGTTAAAATTTTTGAGTTTTTTTATGAATATACTATTTTATTAAAACAGTAAGCCTTTTAACAATGAATTTCATTCAATAAAGAAAAACCATTTGATGTGTTACAGGAACTTAACCATGACAAACTGAACATAGGTACATAACAAACATTTATTAAAAGTATCAGTCTAGATGTAATGTGCCGTCACGCTAAAGAAACTGTCTTGCGCTCGCGAAGTCCAGCTGTCAACAGTCAGACATACAGCGTGTGCTCTTTTTAACCGGCATTTTACTATTTCAAATGTTTTATAATAAATCGCAGGTATAAGTGAACTTGAAATAGTCTTCCTAGTCGGAACGTTATAATTAGGGTTAAGTAGATGAATAAGTTTCCGAAACTCGACGTCTTCGACTATACTGGATGGGTGCTATTCGATAACAATAATTTTAACTAATTGTTGATCAATTTAACTCTTTTTTTATTCAACAGTGGCTTATGAAAGTATCTTGATATGACTGTAGGTCGCGGCGTAGAAGTGGCGGTACGTGGCGCAGAAGATTCAAGTGGCGGTGCAGAAGTAGCAGGTGGCGGTAAAGAAGTGGCAGTATGCGGCGTTGAAAGTTCAAGTGGCGGTGTAGAATTTGCAGGTGGCGAAGTGTTGCAGGATACACGTGTAGTTATTGCAGCAGATTGCAACTCATTGTTATTATTATCCGATTCCTCGGCTGGATGTCTTGATATTCTCTGTGTAGGATGCTTTTTATTTAGGTGGCGAATTAGGCCGCACTTCGATTTGTTGGTCATAGATAACTGCTGGCCGCACAGCAAGCACTTTACTTTTTATTGCTGTTCTTCGGAAAAATTCAACCACAGATCGCTTTTCCTTCTTGAAGTCATTGCGAGAATCCTAGAAATATACATATATATATATATATATATATATATATATAAATTATGAAAAACATACACACAATTATAATAAACTTACAAATACCTTTTATCCACCAGGCAGACCCAAACGATTAGTAGTAAGCGCGTAAAAATTAGAAATGCGTGTAAAAATTATATTCGCTGATAAAGATGCCATCTGTTTTTTTGCTTTGTTACGATGGATGCCACTCCGTCACGTATAACGCAAATTGCGCTAGCGCATTGCACTAATACATACTGCTGCGCTTGCGCTAACATATCAACGCAGGAAAAATTGCGTCATTACCCGCCCTTACCCTGTTCCGAGCAAAATGTAAATTGGACAGCGGTCGCCCCTCGGCGGGCAATGGCAAACTCCGGGTGTATTTCTGCCTTAAAAAGCTTCTCATAAAATCCATTCCACGTTTGGAGGCGGCGTAAAGCTGTAGGTCCCTCCATTTGGGTCTTATCATCAGGATTTGTTTTTCGATGCCAGTATCGATCTATCGAGTATTCGGTTTTTTTGCCGGAGTAGATTTTTTTTCGTATAAAGTATGGCATCTCCATTTTCTCATTACTTATTTTAGCGCCACCATTTTAGTAACCATCAGCGACTGAAAGTTTGTTAAGCCGATTTGTAGCCAAGTTCGAAGTCTCTAAAAAATTCTGCTGATTTCTGATAATTTTTTTACTTAAGAAAATGCATAGCACCATCCACAAAAAAAAGTTATCAGAATTTAACGGAATTTTTGCATACTAAAATTGTTTTAATTTTAGTTAAAAAGTTTGCCATTTTGATGAAATTTTGTAGATTTGTTCTAATTTTTGCACAAATTTTGTAATTTAGATTTATGTATATACATTTTTTTTTGTTTTTTGTATGTAAATTTTGTAACAGTAACTCTAAAATAAGAATACTGTGTTCTTGTTTTAAGGAAATGCTTTTTTCTGAGTGTACGCTCAAAAGCAGTATTCGTACCAAGCTTCGTTAAGATATCTCAATTTTTACTCGAGTTATCGTGTGCACAGACGGACGGACTGACAGTCACCGCTTAATCGATTTGTTTTTTTCATTCTGATTATTTATGTATACATTTGTCTATATCTATCTCGATTCGTTTTACGTTACAAACAACTGTTATGTGAACAAAGTTATAATACCCTTGTGTACTTTTTAAAATAGTGGTTAATTTTTAGGTAAACAAATTTTCTCATTTGTGAATTTAAAAATAAACAAACTTTCGAAAAAATTTAACAATTTTCTTAAATAGGACTAACATTGATTCACTAGGCATTAAATGAAAATATTTTAATCACTATGTTGGGCATTAAGCACGTGTCATTGTGTTTGTGTTTTAAAATGGCATACATTTCTTGTCATTTCGTTGCCTGGCGGAAATTCGGTATAAGAATTTATGAAGTTGCCGATGATTATATCATTGCCTTAGTATAGAAAAACCTTGTCTTTTAATAAATCTAGATATTGAAACTGTTATGAACAATGTATGTATCGCCACTAGACACGAATATAGGCGCGAGCTCAAAAGTTGACCGCGAAAAAAGGCGCATAAAAAAACTTCAGCGAAGAAAGACTCTTACGACTGGTTTTCACTATGTCATATTTTGACACAAAAATTTGGCGACATATTTTGACACAACTTTATCTCCTTTATCCATACCTTTGCCGATGATATTATGGGCCAAAAACTGACATACAACCGATTTCGCAGCGCATGTACATGACTAAAGACCTATCCTGATCCAAATTAATCGATAAACCGCATTTTGATCCTATTGGATAATGTGTTTTCACCTATTTGACGGCAAATGCCACTGAATTTGACATAGTGAAAACCAGCCTTTAACATAGTTGACGGCGAAGAAAGACGCGTTAAAATATTTGACAGCGAAGAAGGACGCGTAAACTTATTTTCGCGGTCAACTATGTTTGCGAGTGTAATAGTATGTAGATTCCGTTAATAGTTTTTGGGGAATAGTGCTGAAGTGGCAGCCCTTCGCCAAGTATAAATCTATGATTACGCGTCTTTCTTCGCCGTCAACTAGGTAAAACTATGTTCACATATCAATATTATCTCAATCAAAGCTCGTTTTTTAATCACCCCGTTTACACAGGCAAATCTCAGATTATTAGCCGTCAAATTTGTTGTGCTTGTTTGTCTCACATCTCAAGGAAAATTTATGTTTCTTCTCTGTGCCACCGTGATCACGTTTTTCTGCTATAATAGGCAATATAAATATATTTTAACTTAACATTTTATTCAAAATACCTTTACAAACCTATTTTACTTGCTAGCGTACATTTTTGTTTACTTTTACATTTGGCATTTCTCCTCTCTTTCGCAAAAACAATCGATAAAACTAGGATGGACACCGAAAAGTTATCGGTGAAATCTGAGATTATTTTATAATTACAGATTAACAAGGGACGAATTTTATATGGCTAATCTTGTCGGCCGCTGTGGTGTAGTGGTAAGCAGTGCACGCTTCCACTCCGCAACGCCTGGGTTCAAAGCAACATCGCAAAAAATGTAGAAAAAAGGTTTTTCTTAACAGCGGTCGTCCCTCGGCAGGCAATGGCAAACCTCCGAGTGTATTTCTGCCATGAAAAACAGCTTCTCATAAAAAATGCAATCGCCGTTCGGAGTCGGTGTAAAACTGTAGGTCCCTCCGCTATGTGTGACAACATCAAGGCGCACGCCACAAATCGGAGGAGAAGCTCGGCCAAACACTAACATATGTGTAAGCGCCAATCTATTATTATTATTATTAATCTCTTGTTATAATTACAGATTAGGGTGTTAAGCTCGAAAATGAGGATAATCTACTTATATGTGAACCTAGTATTAGGCGTCTTTCTTCGCCGAAGTTTTTCTTAAGCGAATTTTTTCGTAAAATTTTTGTATGCGTCTTTTTTCGCCGTCGAAACACTAGCGCGCCTTTATTCGTGTCTAGTGACGGTATGTTCTAAAAATTATTTATGTACAATAAAAGTTTGGTCAGATCATATATATTGTTTCTTTATAAAAATTAAGTAAAATACATTATTTAACATACATGCAAAATATATGAATCGATCTTAGGACATCGATTAATTTTTTTACGATTCCTTCCTGCATTTCGATTTGGATCGATTAAAAAAACGATCCCTAAGGTACATAGGATCGTTAAATTAAAGGAAAATGTACTAGATACATTTTTGAGCAGTGTCATAAATATTTCTTAGTATATTTTCAGGACCATGCGGTTTTTATAAAGTTCTTTTCCTCAGTAATTTGATGTACAACAAATTTTAAAATAAAAACATTTTTAGAGGTCCTGAATTTTCCAAAATATAAGACTTTTTTGTATAGAGATTTTTTATCTTTTGAGTAAAAATTTTGTGAAGTGGGCCACCATTTTTTCGAGAGTCGAGCTTATTTTGTGCAATTATCTGTTTATGCTTCACAACGATAAAAGAAAAATACAAGTTTCACAATTTTTCGAAATTCGAATTATTTCGGAAGTTATAGCTATTAACATTTTTCAAATTGTTTAGATTTTAAGTGTTTTCTCACGATTGGTAAACCGATTCTGCTCATATTTTAAACAGTTGAGAATAATGGTGTTTTCTTCCCATTTTTATTCTTTATTTGGCCATAAATTTTTTTAAATAAAAGTTATTAAATTTCTTTAAATATTGCCGACATCTCAATGGCTCTAAAATCGCGTTTTGGATTAATATTGTTGTACGTTCTATTAGTAATTTTTTGCAGAAAAAAAAATTGCCGCAATACAAATAGGGGATAGGTATTCACACTTTTCTCTTGACGCCCAATGTATTTTGTATAGAAAACGATGAAATGAGTATCGCAAGCGCACTAGACTCGCCGTCAATCGATACTTGTTGAAAAACTCATGCGAGGCAAATATCTACGGCAAACGTTTTCCATACAAAATACATTGGGCGACAAGAGAAAAGCGTGAATAACCTTCGTCTCAATGCATTGCGGCACATTTTTTTTTCTGCGAATAATTACTAATACAACGTACAACAATATTAGTCCAAAACGCGATTTTAAAGCCATTGAGATGTCTGTAATATTTAAAAAAAAATTTAATAACTTTTATTAAAAAAAATTTATGGCCAAATAAAAAATAAAAATGGGAAGCAAACACCATCATTCTCAACTGTTTAAAATATGAGCAGAATCGGTATTAAAAATCGCGAGAAAATAATTAAAATCTAAACAATTTCGAAAAATGTTAATAGCTATAACTTCCAAAATAATTCGAATTTCGAAAAATTGTGAAACTTGTATTTTTCTTTTATCGTTGTAAAGCATAAACAGATAATTGCACAAGAAAAGCTCGACCCTCGAAAAAAAGGTGGCCCACTTCACAAATTTTTACTCTTTTATCTTTGCTTAGACCATCCGGCTTTTGAAATCCGGTTTAAATATGTAATCAAAAATCGGCTGCGTTTCAGAAGCCGGAAAAAGGTTTTAAATTAAAACGGCATTAATATGAGGTCCAGGAAGAAGCCGTGGCCTGTAAAAAACAATAAAATTTTGTACAATAAACATATTGTAATATGTATAATAGGGTGGTCCAAAAATGCATGTGAAAAAGTAAAGTGGGAATTTTTATGCTCTCACCCCCTAGGATTGTTCTATACCGAAAAAATATACCTTAGTTTTTTATTTTGAACAACAACTTTTCGTAGAAATGATATAGAATAGTTGAAAATTAATATTTTTCTACCAGAAAACTCTGTTTATCTGCAGGAGATTCCCAATAATAATACCTAATTGTTTATTTAACCATTTTTTCATCGCAACTTTAATTTATAGGTCCGCCAAAAACCCACAAAAACCCCGAAAAATGCAATGGGGCGACCAATAAAAAATCGTTAGTATTAAAAAATGGTTTAATAAACAATTGGGTATTTTATTGAAAGTATCCTGAAGAGAGTTTTCCGATCGAAAAATATTGATTTTCAAGAATTCTATACCATTTCTACGAAAAATTCGATTTTTCCCATATAAAAATACATGGAAAACTTTGAGCGCTTTGAGCGACCTCTAAATATATTTTGATTTCAAAATAAAAAAAAAATCGATTTAGAACAATCCTAGGGGGTGAGAGCATTACAATTCCGACTTTACTGTTTTTGGACCACCCTAATGTATAAACATAATAAAATTTTGTGTTTATGAATACTACAATATGTTTATTGTACAAAAGGTATATATTAAGTATATGGGCGATTCCAGCGAAAAGTCTACCGCGTAAAAAAATAAAAGTCCTATATCCTAGTTATTTATAGGCCGATTTAGCTGCTTTATATAATATGTATTGGTTATGTCAGCAGAAACATTTTTGCCAAAAATGGTCTCGTTGGGTGGCGCCAGGGTCGAGATATTTTAAAAATCCGTATTTATGCTTTGATTTGTTTCAGATTTGGCGTGTTTAGTTGTAACGTAATAAGACATAGATTTGCAAAAAATGGATCCGCTGGACAGCGGGTGAAAAGGCCAATCTGGCGGCGGCTTGCTAACAACTTCGAAAAAATAACAAATTTTAGGTATAATATTTTTTGTATATTTTTGTATTTGTATGTTTTGAGGGATCAATAATATTAGAAAATACATGATTTTCGACAACCAAACACTTTTGTAGGTACTGGTTTACTGTGTCAAAATAAAATAAATAAAATAGAAAACTTTATATTATATTATATTTTAAAATATTATACCACGCTTTTATAAATGGACTAAAAAGTAGAAAATAATATTTCTCAGTCCGATAGAATTTGTTTTGATAACTTTTGATTTTGAAATTTTAGCAAAAGTCATTATAAACAATTTATGAGATTGAAAACGAAAAACGTGGAGCGCATGCATTAGATTTAATTGACAAAAGTCAAACTACAAATTTGAGATCGATTTTAAGCGGGCGTTGTTCATATATCCACATACATACATATATTACCCTTCATATCAAGTCAAATCTTATACATGCGCCGCACGCTTTTCATTTTCAATCTCATAAATGGTTTATAGTGACTTTTGCTAAAACTTGAAAATCAAAAGTTATCAAAACAAATTCTATGGGACTCAGAAATATTATTTTCTACTTGTTAGTGCATTTATAAAAGGGTGACATATTAAAAAGTTTTTTTTTTATTTTCTTCATTTTTTACTTTTTAGTCTTGTCTGTATAAAATTTTGCAATAGATATTAAAATAATTCAACTTGCAGTGAAAAGAGAACAGAAGACTATGCAAGCAAAATGTTTTGTGCTCACGTTGAGTATATACATACATACATATGTACATTAGACTACAAAATACATACATACAAAAAAAATCGGTACTGTTTTTCCATTGGAATTATAAAATCCATTATATTTTAAGACGTCCACCAAAATATTTCGGAAAAATATTAAGATTTAAGCGAGCTGGACCGATTTGAAAATACCTCCAAAAATGGAGTTTTTTATGAATAAAAATAGTTTCTTAAAGATGTTTTTTGAAAAAATCCCTTCAAATGACAAAACGGGTTAAGCTTAAAAAATTGTACATAAAAAAAATGTTCAACGGAATCGTAATAATGAGATATTTGATGCTGTTTTTTAACTTTTTTCAAAGATTGGTACAAGAAAAGCTTGAATAACTGAACCTAAACTCTTCCGATTTAGACTTGTGAGGTATAATTGGAAAGGTATTTTCTCACCCTTTTTATTTCTTTGCTAATAAGCTCATTCAAAGGATGAAAGAGAAAGTTAGGATAAACGAACTTCATTCAAAGTTGAACTAAGATGTGTTGGTATTTGAAAAAAAAATAATTGGGACACGATGACTTTTTTTGCACATAAATAAAAATAGTGGGAAAATATCTTTCTACCGAGATCCCATAAGTCTAAATCAGAATAGGTTTGGCCCAGTTATTTAAGTTTTTCGTAAATCAATCTTTAAAAAAGTAAAAAAGCAGCATCAAAAATCTCATTCTTACGATTCCGTTGAAAAGATTTTTAAATATTTTTATGCAGATTTTTTAAGCTTAATCTGTTTTGTCATTTGAGGGGACTTTTTCAAAAAGTTCTTTAAGAAACTATTTTCATTTATAAAAAACTCCATTTTTGGAGGTATTTTCAAATCGGTCCAGCTCGCTTAAATCTTAATATTTTTATATTAACGGCGTGTCGTCCATTTCCGCTGTATCGTATGTACTGCATATTTTTAAGCGCAATATTTAACTTCTTCTGGCGGGGCAACATCTAGAGTCTTCTAACTGTATGTCTTTGATATGATACGTACGACGAGGTTGATATCTAGACTAGGTTGATATCTAGACTTTGCCATAAGTACCACGTCCATAAACCTAGCTGACCCAAGTAGCCAAAAATCAATAAAAAATAACTAGGAATTAGGTGTTAATTAGGGCCTCCAAAATTAATTTCGGTGTTCCTTTGGTTTCCGAGAAATTCGCAAAAATGTGTGGGTCAGCTAGGTTTACGTAAACCTAGATGACCCATCGTTAAATTTAGGTTTTAAATTTTCCAAATATATGCTGGAATTAGGTGTCTTTTAGGTATTCTTCAACGCCACTAAAACTAATTCCGAGAAATACGCAAAAATGTGTTTTTCAGCTAGCTTAGTGCTGTTAAGCAAGCTGAACAATCTTCAAATTTTTTTTTTGAATTTTCGAAATGCATATTTGCAGGAATTAGGTGTCTTTTAGGTGTTCTTCAACGCCACTAAAGCTAATTTAGTAGCTCCGTTGGTTTCCGAGATATTAGCAAAAATGTGCGGGTCAGCTAGGTTTACGTACACCTAGCTGACCCTTCGTTAAATTTCGGTTTTAAATTTTCCACATATATGCTGGAATTAGGTGTCTTTTAGGTGTTCTTCAACGCCACTAAAGCCAATTTAGTAGCTCCATTGGTTTCCTAGAAATTCGCAAAAATGTGTTTAACAGCGCTAAGCTAGCTGAACAATCTTTGAATTTTTGTTTTGAATTTTCGAAATACATATATGCAGGAATTAGGTGTCTTNCGCCACTAAAACCAATTTAGTAGCTCCATTGGTTTCCTAGAAATTCGCAAAAATGTGTTTAACAGCGCTAAGCTAGCTGAACAATCTTTGAATTTTTGTTTTGAATTTTCGAAATACATATATGCAGGAATTAGGTGTCTTTTAGGTGTTCTTCTACTTAAGGTGTTCGCCACTAAAACTACCTAAAAGACACCTAATTCCATCATATATTTGGAAAATGTAAAACCTAAATTTTTACCTAAACCTAGCTGACCCACACATTTTTGCGAATATCTCGGAAACCAATGGAGCTACTAATTAGATTTAGTGGCGTTGAAGAACACCTAAAAGACACCTAATTCCAGCATATATCTGGAAAATTTAAAACCTAAATTTAACGATGGGTCATCTAGGTTTACGTAAACCTAGCTGACCCACACATTTTTGCGAATTTCTCGGAAACCGAATTGCATCGGGCTGCAAATGTCGGGTGTATCCTCCTGACTTCCATTTTCAGAATCTTGTATCATGGCAAGATCGGTGTTTTCCAAAGAATTCTTTATTCTCATTCTTCTGGTTGTTTCTGAATTTGGAGAACTTGTAACGTCAACAGCGTTTTTAGAGTTTAGTTTTTGTAATTCATTTTTAATCCTTTCTTCTGTGACTGAAATAGCTTTTACCAATCTTGTTTAATTTGGATAAGCGGTTTGCTTATTATCCGGAAAAGACTTTTAATTGGGAATAAAAAATATTTGGCCAAGTTTAACTGGTAGAAAAACTGTTATTTTCGGTTCCTTCAATATTCGCATTCGCAAAAGATCCGCATTGATTATTGCGAATGCGAAAGCGAATGCGAATGTTAAAATTAATGCCGAAGCTCCGCGGTTGCGAATGCGAATGCGAATATTCGCAACAACCCTGGTTTTGAGGGATCAATAATATTAGAAAATACATGATTTTCGACAACCAAACACTTTTGTAGGTACTGGTTTACTGTGTCAAAATAAAATAAAAAACTTTATATTATATTATATTTTAAAATATTATACCACGCTTTTATAAATGGACTAAAAAGTAGAAAATAATATTTCTCAGTCCGATAGAATTTGTTTTGATAACTTTTGATTTTGAAATTTTAGCAAAAGTCATTATAAACAATTTATGAGATTGAAAACGAAAAACGTGGAGCGCATGCATTAGATTTAATTGACAAAAGTCAAACTACAAATTTGAGATCGATTTTAAGCGGGCGTTGTTCATATATCCACATACATACATATATTACCCTTCATATCAATTCAAATCTTATACATGCGCCGCACGCTTTTCATTTTCAATCTCATAAATGGTTTATAGTGACTTTTGCTAAAACTTGAAAATAAAAAGTTATCAAAACAAATTCTATGGGACTCTGGGATATTATTTTCTACTTGTTAGTGCATTTATAAAAGGGTGATATATTAAAAAGTTTTTTTTTATATTTTCTTAATTTTTTACTTTTTATTCTTGTCTGTATAAAATTTTGTAATAGATATTAAAATAATTCAACTTGCAATGAAAAGAGAACAGAAGACTATGCAAGCTAAATGTTTTGTGCTCACGTTGAGTATATACATACATACATATGTACATTAGACTACAAAATACATACATACAAAAAAAATCGGTACTGTTTTTCCATTGGAATTATAAAATCTATTATATTTTAAGACGTCCACCAAAATATTTCGGAAAAATATTAAGATTTAAGCGAGCTGGACCGATTTGAAAATACCTCCAAAAATGGAGTTTTTTATGAATAAAAATAGTTTCTTAAAGATGTTTTTTGAAAAAATCCCTTCAAAATGACAAAACTTGATAAGCTTAACAAATTTTACATAAAAATATTAAAAAAACATAAAAAAAAATGTTTCAACGGAATCGTAATAATGAGATTTTTGATGCTGTTTTTTAACTTTTTTCAAAGATTGGTATAAGAAACATGAATAACTGAACCTAAACTCTTCCGATTTAGACTTGTGAGGTATAATTGGAAAGGTATCTTCTCACCCTTTTTATTTATTTGCTAATAAGCTCATTCAAAGGATGAAAGAGAAAGTTAGGATAAACGAACTTCATTCAAAGTTGAACTAAGATGTGTTGGTATTTGAAAAAAAAATAATTGGGACACGATGACTTTTTTTGCACATAAATAAAAATAGTGGGAAAATATCTTTCTACCGAGATCCCATAAGTCTAAATCAGAATAGGTTTGGCCCAGTTATTTAAGTTTTTCGTAAATCAATCTTTAAAAAAGTAAAAAAGCAGCATCAAAAATCTCATTCTTACGATTCCGTTGAAAAGATTTTTAAATATTTTTATGCAGATTTTTTAAGCTTAATCTGTTTTGTCATTTGAGGGGACTTTTTCAAAAAGTTCTTTAAGAAACTATTTTCATTTATAAAAAACTCCATTTTTGGAGGTATTTTCAAATCGGTCCAGCTCGCTTAAATCTTAATATTTTTATATTAACGGCGTGTCGTCCATTTCCGCTGTATCGTATGTACTGCATATTTTTAAGCGCAATATTTAACTTCTTCTGACGGGGCAACATCTAGAGTCTTCTAACTGTATGTCTTTGTTATGATACGTACGACGTGGTTGATATCTAGACTGGGTTGATATCTAGACTTTGCCATAAATACCACGTCCATAAACCTAGCTGACCCAAGTCGCCAAAAATCAATAAAAATTAGCTAGGAATTAGGCGTTAATTAGGGCCTCCAAAATTAATTTCGGTGTTCCTTTGGTTTCCGAGAAATTCGCAAAAATGGGTAGGTCAGCTAGGTTTACGTAAACCTAGATGACCCATCGTTAAATTTAGGTTTTAAATTTTCCAAATATATGCTGGAATTAGGTGTCTTTTAGGTGTTCTTCAACGCCACTAAAACTAATTCCGAGAAATACGCAAAAATGTGTGTTTTCAGCTAGCTTAGCACTGTTAAGCAAGCTGAACAATCTTTAAATTTTTTTTTGAATTTTCGAAATACATATATGCAGGAATTAGGTGTCTTTTAGGTGTTCTTCAACGCCACTAAAGCAAATTTAGTAGCTCCATTGGTTTCCTAGAAATTCGCAAAAATGTGTTTTTGAATTTTTTTTTTTGAATTTTCGAAATACATATATGCAGGAATTAGGTGTCTTTTAGGTGTTCTTCAACGCCACCGAAACTAATTTAGTAGCTCCATTGGTTTCCGAGAAATTCGCAAAAATGTGTGGGTCAGCTAGGTTTACGTAAACCTAGCTGACCCATCGTTAAATTTAGGTTTTAAATTTTCCAAATATATGCTGGAATTAGGTGTCTTTTAGGTGTTCTTCAACGCCACTAAAACTAATTCCGAGAAATACGCAAAAATGTGTGTTTTCAGCTAGCTTAGCACTGTTAAGCAAGCTGAACAATCTTTAAATTTTTTTTTGAATTTTCGAAATACATATATGCAGGAATTAGGTGTCTTTTAGGTGTTCTTCAACGCCACTAAAACCAATTTAGTAGCTCCATTGGTTTCCTAGAAATTCGCAAAAATGTGTTTTTGAATTTTTTTTTTTGAATTTTCGAAATACATATATGCAGGAATTAGGTGTCTTTTAGGTGTTCTTCAACGCCCCTAAAGCAAATTTAGTAGCTCCATTGGTTTCCTAGAAATTCGCAAAAATGTGTTTTTGAATTTTTTTTTTTGAATTTTCGAAATACATATATGCAGGAATTAGGTGTCTTTTAGGTGTTCTTCTACTAAAGGTGTTCGCCACTAAAACCACCTAAAAGACACCTAATTCCATCATATATTTGGAAAATTTAAAACCTAAATTTAACGATGGGTCAGCTAGGTTTACGTAAACCTAGCTGACCCACACATTTTTGCGAATTTCTCGGAAACCAAAGGAACACCTAAATTAATTTTGGAGGCCCTAATTAACACCTAAAAGACACCTAATTCCTAGCTAATTTTTATTGATTTTTGGCGACTGGGGTCAGCTAGGTTTATGGACGTATAAACCTTTGCTATATTTATAGCATAAATGGTGGTCTCGACCAGGGTTGTTGCGAATATTCGCATTCGCATTCGCAACCGTGGAGCTTACGCATTAAATTTAACATTCGCATTCGCAATAATCAATGCGGAGCTTTTGCGAATGCGAATGTTGTGCAAGTGCACTGATAAAACGTATATCTGGCAAACAAAATGGGAAATTGTAGCCAATATTTTTTGCCTGTGGGGATGCGACATTAGGTCGTGTTATCCTGTCGGCGCATATAGGAGTATTTGTGTAATAAAAGTGGTCAAAAGTCAGACTTATCATCACTAAACTGTCTTTAAACATATTAAGGTAGTTCACAAGGTATTGTATACTGTTGTATTGTTGTATGCCGTAAACTTTAAACGGCTAAAGCTATATTTAAGGGATTCGCCAGGTACCATAAAAGTCGTATTATGAAATTTCACACCGTTAAAAATTTAAATAGTTGGTTGCTGTTTCAAGTCCTCTTAACATTTATTTAGCCGTTAAAAACTTTACGACATACAACAATACGACACTTACGACACCCTGTGAACCATCTAATTATTTCTCAAGCTCCTATATAGCCGAGCTATCAATGGGCAGTCATACAAGTTCCCACTTCTACTTGATCTTTGACATGTGTCAAAGGGAACATAGTCCTTTTAATAATATTTTTTTAGGTTTTTTGTTGACCAATCTTTAAAAACAAAATACTAGACATAAAAGAAGAATGTGTGCGCTATAATTTTAAACCAGATTTTCGTAATTGCTTTTGATGTTATATTCCCCGATGCAATTCTTAAAAAGGAATTATTTTTTCACCGCAAAAAAAATTTTATAACTGAAAGTCCTCCCAACTGCAGCCTCCATCGAAAAGAGTTTAAAATATTTGCAAGTTTCAATCGAAGAAAAGTTTAAATATTGTCAAGTTTCGCACGCAGATATTTGTCGCCTCGAGCGAGCAGTTATTTAGTTGCTCAGGTTTGATTTACAACCTTTTAAGAAACAGGCTGTAACCTGAAAAGACAGCATCATTACTTTTTATACCCGAGCGCACTTGTGCACAAGGTTATATTAATTTTGTTCACATAACGGTTGTTTGTAACAGCCAAAACGAATCGAGATAGATATAGACAAATGTATTCATAAATGCTCAGAATGAATAGAGAAATCGATTAAGCCATGTCTGTCTGTCCGTCCGTCTGTCCGTCTGTCCGTCCGTCCGTGTACACGATAACTCGAGCAAACATTGAGATATCTCAACGAAATTTGGTATATAGGTTTTCGTTAATCCAAGGTAGGTTGGTATTGAAAATGGGCGAAATCGGACTGTAACCACGCCCACTTCATATACAACGGTAATTTCCAGAAATACGAAAACTGCGATATTTTAGGAACTACTGAAGATAATTCACTCAAAATTGACATTTACAATAATTTTCAGACGAAAAATAAGAATATTATAAATTTTTGGAAAATGGGCGTAGCCACGCCCACTTATGGTTACATGTGTATATCTTGGTAACCGCTGCTCCAATTTCTTCCAAACTTGGCACAGTTGTTGGCCTTGGTACAGCATAACAAACCGCCGAAACTTTTTAAAATCGGACAATAACCACGCCCACATCCCATATAACGGTAATTTAGAGAAATACAAAATCTTCGATAAATCAGTAAATATTGAAGCTAATTTATTCAAAATTGATGCTTGCAACAATTCTTTACCAAGAAATACGTTTATGATAAAATTTTGGAAAGTGGCCGTGGCACCGCCCACTTATGATGGCATATGTATATGTATCTCGGTAACCGTTTTACTAATTTGTACCTAACTCCGTATGGTTATTGTGCTTGCCACATAAAAGAAAAGCGTTGAAAATTATTGAAATCGGACTAAAATTACGGCCGCTTTTCATATAACGGTAAATTTCAGAAATGCTTGAAACTTCAATATTTCGAAATTGAAGGACGCTAATTTACTCAAAATTGATACACCCCGGCTTACCATCTAGCGGAAGGTTTCGGAAAGGTGAAAAAACATATATTTAATACTTGCGCCGGGTATTTAATGTTCGGCTCCGCCCGAACTTAGACTTTCTTACTTGTTATTAAATATAATGTTCCAATTTTCAATTTCAAGCACTAAATAAAATTAACATTTTTAAGCATTACTAACTTCCGTTTTTTTATTTACTTAAATCGCCCTAATTTGCTTATCTAAATTATTTCTTAGAAATACTTGACATCCGCATTCGCATCCGCATCCGCGGATGTTAGCTTTTAGACGCACGTTCGCAAGCGTTGTAATAATAACAAGGGTGCGTTTTGACTCTGACATTGTACCTAAAAAACGAAAAAAATTTAAAAAACCTGCACCTAATTTATTCCACAGAAGATTGGGTTACACATGCTAAAACAGTTTATCAGAAAGGTCATTTTGTACCTACGACTAAGCACTAATACCTATAAGCACAGGCCACAAACATATTTTATTTTTATTTATTTTACATATACCTAATAATTTCAATTAAACCACTAATCCAACTCCAAATAGAAAGTTATAAAAATAAAATTTTTTCTGTAAACAAACTTTGTACTACAAAAACGCGCGAAAATAATTAATGCACTTGCTAAAACATACATATGCTAAGTTTGAACGCTCACAGTTAGGCAAATATTGCAAGCAAAATAAAACAAAAAAAATATCAAATCCGTTGGTTTGTTAGTTGTCAAAAAAAAACAAAGAGATTTGGCGAGATTCGAAAATTTAAATTTAAAATTTACAATTTCTCCCACTGTGCGCTGGTGGCGCTGATGTCAAAATAAAAAGTACGCTCGACATACAACTTTTTAAAAATCTTTCAAGAACAATCAGCCTAATTGCGCAAGTTGTAAATTAGGCTAAATTTTACGACTCGACAACATTGGCTTTGTATGTCGTGCTGAAATAAGTAAACGACGAATATCAGCGAACACTGTGCAGTGCTGTCAAGTTTTTAGACAATGACGTGAAATTTTCAATACGATTCGACTCTCGAAAAGCGACTTGCATTCGACACGACTTTCGCAATGAGGGTGATTATTAAAAAAACTTGTGCAATGGAAATTTGAGTAACGTAACGCCAGGTAACTTCACGTCAGATAATTCAGTTGATTACACATAAACCTGAAAAGATTTCTACATTTAAAAACTTGGAAAATTAACTTTAAACATTTCCAATATTACTACAAAAACTTTTATACAAATAGTCTTACCCAATTCTCAGAGTTCTGCAATTTTGTAATCGAAGTCAAAATCCACTTCTGTTTTTTGTAATGTCTCTCCAGCGCGTGTGTTGGTTAAATCGCTACTACCAATAGTTGTAATTTTTTTCAAGTTTATAATGAGAAAATACAAATTGATAATGAGAAGTGTAAACTCATATTGCGAAATTAAAAATTGATAATGAGAAATGTAAATTCATATTGAAAATATATAATTTGATAATGAGAAATGTAAATTGATATTGAGAAAATACAAATTGATAATGAGAAATATAAATTCATATTGAGAAAATACAAATTGATAATGAGAAATGTAGATTCATAATGAGAAAATACCCTGCAGTGAAACCCCAAACTAGTCAGGAAAAACACTAGTTTACAACTAGAATTTCTTGACTGAAACCGAACTACCCTCCAGTACTGCTGGAGTCAATCGCTACTTTTGAACCGCTACTGCACCGACTCCTAGGTAAGTAGCTACTCTATTAACCCGTGGTAGTGCACATGGTAGTGCAGAGTCGAACCAGTCGTAAGCAGAATAGCGAAAAACTACGACATAAATCACGAAAGTGACTACTTTAGTAACTCCCGGTAGTGCAGAGAGAGCCGATGGTGACTACCAACTAGGACATTGCCTTGTAAAAGTAATCGATGAAATACACTGCAAGTAGTCGGTCGGTAATTGACGGAGTTTATCACGTAGCTACCGATTCAGCAGTCCTGTAGTCGCTCCCCGTTCGCACGCACACAGTGACATGAATTGCACGCACACTACAAAAGTGCTCTGCCGAAGCTGCCCGCCTCTGTTGTAAACCATTAAAGCGAGTACGTATCAATTATATCAGACCTGTTAAATAATGATTAATATTCGTAATGATTATTAATTAAAGCGTGTTTTTTGGAAAACCGTTTGATGATTAAATACCGATATTTCCACCTTTTTATTGATTAATAATTAATTACTTAATCTAAGGCTGCTAAATAAAAATGTATAATATATGAAAGTGTACTTAATCAAAAGTGTTTTATTGTATATTCATGAATTCATTTTATTTTGCGGCTCCCAAAGTAGTGGTTTTGGTCCATAATTGGACTACTAATTTTCTGTCTATTTTGAACTAGTATGAGACTGGTATATTTCTGACCCAAATGAGACAATTACCATCTCGTAGGACATCCCCATGTTAAAACTACCAGTTGATTGCATGGAAAAAAGATAGTTGGCTGACTACATACTTGGGCATGCGAGGTAGTTTACCACTACATAGTATATTTGACTACAGGGTACGTACACTCAGGCATATCGCTGGGTCGTTAGCGAAGCTACGGAAGCAAAACCAGGAGGTGTAAGCGACCGAAAACGCTGACTGAAGACAACGTGATGACGATGTTATCCTGGTTTGAAGGTGACTGCAGTTTTACCCTCAGACAATTAAAAAGAATAGTACCACAGAAGTGGCAAATTATCTCGAGGGCAATCAGTGCAGTTGCAAAAAAGGCCATACGCAACCAATAACCATGAACTCGCAGGATAACAAATTAAAACGAGCCGAAAATGGTAAACAAATAGCATGTAAGGATGAAACAAATTTTAATTTGTTTTGCCGAATGTCACGTGGCCGATAAAAAAAAATTGGCAACCGCGCCACTCTACAGCTCCCTGCTTCCAGAGGGCCAAACGTTCACTTTATTGGTGCAATAACCACAGCTGAAATGTTACACATAAAATGGCGAACGGGGGCTCTCACACACAGCGGGGGTGTAAATGCGTTGGCAAACTTTAATTTCGGGTTGTATATGTACTTGCATCTTATAAATTTTTTTGGCAGTGTCCTTTGATGCTTGCTTTAATTTACCTAATATCGCGGCATTAGCTCGCAGACTCCAGAGTAATGTACTTGTAGCTCTTCATTGTTATAATTTTTTTTGCTCTCATTATCAATTTATATATTCTCATTATGAACTTACATTCCTCATTATCAGTTTATATATTCTCAATATGAATTTATATTTCCCATTATCAATTTGTATTTTCGCATTATCAACTATATATTCTCAATATAAATTTACATTTCTCATTACGAAGTTGTATTTTCTCAATATGAATTTACGTTTCTCATTATCAATTTGTGATTTCTCAATATGAATTAAATTTTTCTCATTATAAACTTGAAAAGGTGTAGATTAACCTTTTTAAAATTTGTACTGTTTCAATATTTTTTTAACATTTCGTCGTGGGACTGTCACGTAACGCCAGTTTGGAAATACCCACTAGGGTTGCCAGACGTACCCCACTGGGGGGCATACCTCATTTTGACTGTTTGCTCCCCTTGCTGCGAAAGGTTGCGTGGGTCCCTCATTTTCGAACGAAATCGTTCACTTTCCGCTTAAAGCGTGTTTACATTGTTCAACTTTCACAGGCGATTAGTTGATTCAAAAGTTGAGCGAAAAGTACAATTTTTATTTGAAAATATTCTTGTGCCATATTTCAGGCCGAATATGTTTACATATTTGTACGTATACATATGTATATGTTAGAACTGTAAAACTATCGATGGTACTACGATACTATCGAATGGTTCTATTTTTAACCGACTTCCAAAAAAGGAGGAGGTTATCAGTTTGTCGGAATAATTTTTTTTTTTTAATTATTTTTTTTTTGTTTATGTATGTTACCGAATAACTTTGGACCGATTTCGATAATTCTTTTTGCAACGGAAAGGTAGTGTCTCAAAGGTGGTCCCGTACTAATTTGGTTTAGATCCGATCATTGAATCATAAAATATATAGAGATATATATATTTTTTTGAAGTCGGTTTTTTTTTTGCTAAAAATTACTTGTTTGCACTATCGAATGGTCGTTGGCCACTATCGATAGTCTTTGTTTGAGGATATATACCCTGCAGGGAAAGCTACTAGTTGTGAACTAGAATTCTACCAGTTTGCGTTTCAGCCCAACTAGTTCACGTTCTATTCTTTTTCAATGTTAGCGACTGGTATTTTTAACATTGCGATGTCCTACGAGATGTCAATTGTCAGGCTATGCATCAGCATCTACTAGTATAAATACTAGTAACATCATACCAGTTGATGAGATAGTCTGCCAATTCATGCCCCGTGAAAAGCATAAGTGAGCCTTTTTGCTCGCGACGCTCCAGCAGTCACAATGGCCGACAGAGCAAAGCACTCGCCTGGTAAGCCTGAGGTCCCAGGTTCAAATCCTGGGCGCAGGGAAAATTTTTTTATTTTTTATTTTATTTTTATTTTTTATAAATTTATTTTTTTGTTTAGTATGTTTATTGTAATTCCTAAATTTAATAAAAAAAAATATTTTTGTTTAATTTCTTTGTTTTTATATTTCTTCCTAAATGTTTTTTTGCAACGCAATTAGATTTTCAAATTTGTTATTTATTTATAAATTGAATAAATTATTTTTACTTACATTTATTTAACTTTAAAAATCTTAACCACCTCCAAGCGGCCTCGAACCTGCGATTTCAGAACCAGAACCAGTAGTCTTCACGTGACGCCACAGCCGACATTTGTAAGAAAAGCAATTAATTGCGTTTTATTTTTGGCTATGGCAATTCAAAGGCAGATGTCGCTGATCGCCAAAGTTCTCCGAAATTGTCGAACTGGTAGGCACATACTAGTTAATGAACTAGTATTTTTTCTAACTGGTTTGGCTTTTCACTGCAGGGTACATATTGTTTAGTTATATTATATATACTACTTAGTATGCATTTCTTTATTTTTGAAAATGGGAATTTGGTAGCATTGATTTGCTTACATATCACTATTTTTCTACCTATTACCGGGTTTACACGGTTCAAGTATTGAATTCAATTCTGCTTGCTAGTGGAAGGAAGAGGAGTTGAGAAGAAAAGGATGTGTCAAGTGGTTTCAAGTTTCTTGCTTCGCTTTTGACACTTTCGTTGTTTTCCATTTAAAGAACCCAAAGAAAACGCTGAAGATAATGAACCAGAATTGCTTTAAAGTACTTGAATCATGTAAATCGGGTGTAATTAAATTTAAAAAAAAAAATAGTTTGAATATCTTTTTGGAACCATACTATGGTGTTAGTGATTCAGTTTCAAAATAACATTCTGTATTTTTGGTATCTTCAACAATTTTCCCTATGTTAAGACAACATTAAAAGAGTTACAACAGTGCATCAACATGAACTTCTTGTCAAATTGACATTGAACATGTGAACGGCAACATGAGTTTTGTTTGAATTAACTACATTGCATGTTATTTGTTCCGTTAGGCTCTGCTCATCGTAGTCAATCGTTTGCTTCATTTCATTTGTTGGCGTCGGTTTTTGGCGTCTGAATTTGAGCATGAAATACTAGCTTATTTATTGTGCAAATTGCTTTAAATTCTGTGTTAAAGTTATATCACCAAAAACATGGGAGTGTAATTCAAAACTGCCAGGAAGAATCGAATGAAATGCATCTAATTATTCCCAGTGGCGATCTGATCACTTCTAGCGAAATCGAGACTTCGCTGCAGCCGTGCAACGCTGTTGAAGCGCGCAGTGAACAAGAAAGAACTTTTAAAGGACTTTAAGGGAGACAATTTTTTTATTGTAAAAAAGGATACAATATCTTTGTTTCAAGTTAAAGACATTGTAGCTAGCCAGTTAGAAAAACTATTCTTCATATGCTCGCAATATGATATAAATTTCAATTCGTATATTTAATCTTATGTTTAAGGTGCTAAAGCATCTAACTATAGTTTTGTAAGTGCAGATACCATAATCCCCACCTCTACATATTCATATACTTCGAAATAACCAGAAAGTTATACGTTTGAAAAATTTGTAAGACTAAAATATTAAAAAAAAATGTTGTTTGTGTTATTTTTACTTTAAGTACCGAATGCACAAAATGCATACAGTGCCGCACAAAATTATTGGCACAGGGAATTTTTTACAGTACAGTTACAGTAAACATTTTGTAAGGGTACAGTTTTATAGCTCATGTAATTTTCATTAAAATTTTGCATACATTGTGAAAAATTTCCTGTGCCAATAATTTTGTGCGACACTGTATGTATTAATATGAAATAGTTTTATGTGGCATTTGATGTATTGTTTGAAAGAAAACGTTATACATGATTAAATAAACAAAAAGAACTCAAACATTTATACATAAATCAAACAGTTAAAGCAACAGTAAGTATAATTAAAATAAACATAGCATCTGGTTATTTTAACATGAATGTCCTAATGTTAATTTAACACTAGCTCTAGTTAATTCAACTAAAGTTTTCATGTTCATTATCACGTTAAATCAACAGTAAGACTTCTTAGTTTTAACTGATTTTTAGTGCTGAACATACAGTTTGCTTCAGGCTGAATTAGCATTTGAGAATAGTGGTAAATATACAGGGAGGGAACAGAAGTAACATTATGAATCATGTTTAAAAATAACAAACAACCACAAATTTTGTTGAATTTTGGTAGATTTGACACGATTTTTTTTTACTGGGTGAATAACCTATTGATATAAGCCAGGGTTAGTAAAATTTTGGAGATTCTTGTATTTCCGTTTGATACTTTGTAACACACGATTGAAATATGGACTTTTCCGTAAATTTTGGAGTGAGTTCTATGCAAAAATACTGTGGCGTAGCCGCAGTTGGACTGATGAAAGTTTGTTGTAATACATACAGTTTGATTTACGTTTACAAGCGATTTGTTTTTCTACGATTGGGAATTTTAGGTTTTTAACTTAAAAAAGTAAGAGTTCAGTTCGTCGGAATATTTTATTATTAGAGTAAGAATTTCTGAAACGGGCCACTTGAATTATGTGATATTTTATTTCCAGTATTTTTTGAACATATATCTATAATATTCAGAAAACAAAGGAAATCATTAGGATGAAAATCTTTTCATATATCGCGGAAAATTTTCTGCGCCAATACGATTGTACGTCACTCTATGTGGAGTATTTTATTTTATCTTTAAATACAATAAACGAGTTCCTTTGTTTTCTGAATATTATAGATATTTGTTCAAAAAATTTAATTGAAAAACTATAATTTTAACCGACTTCACAAAAAGGAGAAGGTTATGAATTCGTCGGAATATTTTTTTTTATATGTTACCGGATAACTTTGGACCACGTTAACCACTAATTTGGTTTAAATCCGATCATTGGATCATGAAGATATTAACGATTATCTTAAATTTTTATTTAAGAATTGCAGTCGGTTTTGTTTTTTGCTTAAAAATTACTTTTTACTTAAATCTACCTCTGTTTATTTTTAACTCTGTCACACGAAAACAAATAAACCGGTGAGTGCACGCTGGTTTTAGACGCACTTGACCAAAATGAGCTCGAACGCGCTCGTTGCATTGCGCGTCAGCCTTCAACTAAAAATAACGGTTTTCCACGTTGCGATTTTTTTTGTTAACAGAATATTTTAGAGAATAAATTTTGCATGTGCGCTTTTTTTTCTGTGTGACAAATAGCTGGAGAAGACTATTATTTTTATATTTTTACCAACAATTTTATAAAAAGTTTACCCTTAAAAGTTATTTTTAAATAAATAAAAAATATATTCTTGAGGATTTTTTAATAACAATGAAAAAGACGGTTGAATTGTCAAAATCGGTCAATTAGTTCGTCTGTTATTGAATTTTTAAGTAAAAATTACAAAGAAAACACTGTCGATATATAAGAAAATATTTTTTTTGTTAAAGCAGAGTTACACATTTGTTTGTATTGCCGATGGCTATCAAAAGATACCACTACTGATTGGAAATAAAATATCACATAATTCAAGGGGCCCGTTTCAGAAATTCTGACTCATTATTATTTTTTAACCGACTTCCAAAAAAGGAGGAGGTTATCAGTTCGTCGGAATATATATATATTTTTTTTTTTATGTATGTTACCGCATAACTTTGGACCACGTCAACCGGTAATTCGTTTTGCAATAGAAAGGTAGTGTCTCAGAGGTGGTCCTGTACTAATTTGGTTTAGATCCGATCATTGGATCATGAAATATATATACATATATGTATATATTTTTAAGATATATATTTTAGACCACGTCAATCGATTTCGATAAGTCTTTTTTCGTCGGAAAGGTGGTACCTCAAGGGTGGTCCCATACTAATTTTGCTTAGATCCGATAATTGGCTCGTGAAGAAATTAACGATAGTCTTAAATTTTAGTATTAGAGTTGAAGTCGGTTTTGTTTTTAACCGACTTCCAAAAAAGGAGGAGGTTATCAGTTCGTCGGAATATTTTTTTGTTTTTTTTTTCTTTTTTATGTATGTTACCGCATAACTTTGGACCTCGTCAACCGATTTCGATAATTCTTTCTGCATCGGAAAGGTAGTGTCTCTGAGGTGGTCCCATACTAATCTGGTTTAGATCCGATAATTGGATCATGAAAATATATGCATCTATATATATATATATATTTAATTCGTTTTTTTAATTACTTGTTTGCTTAAAAATTACTTGTTATATTATTGGTTTAAAATATTTTAAAAATCGAAGAGAAAGGACAAAGTTACTGAAAATCGCCATATAACAATTAGCTAATTCTTCAGGAACTAAATAAAACTAGAAAGTTTGTATAAATAGCTTCGTCAATGGATTTTAAAATTATCCGATACTATCGATAGTATCTATAGTTTCAATGCAACCTATCGAAAACATCGAATGGTATGACTATCGATAGTTTTACAGCTCTAGTATATGGATTTTTTTTATCAAACAGGTATTAGCATTAGAGCAAAAACAACATTTGCGTGTATTTTGTTGTGGCTTCTGATATCAAAAGTGTCAAAAATGGTTCTGATTTTTTTCTTCTAAATCAAAGTGCGCCATGGGAAAAAATAAACAAAAAAATAAAATATTTAAATTGGAAAAAATAAAAATTGTTGCAACTTTCTTTCTTAGTAAACTTTGTTTGCTTACCGAAGCATTGATCCATCCTTTGCAAGCAGTGTTGCCATTTTAGCCGTTTTTCGGCTAGATTTAGCCGGTTGCGAAAGCAAATAGCCGGAGAAAATTCGGTTTAGCCGGCAGCCGATTTGTTAGCCGCTATTCCAAAAAGAATTAGCCGTTTTTAGCCGATTTTGCTATTTGCAATATTTTCTTAAAATAAAATTCCATTTGTGCAAATTTAGCGGCCCAAAATCTATTAGAAATGGGTAGCCTTATCTCGGAAAAATTTTTCATGTCGAACCGTNAATTTGGTTTAGATCCGATCATTGGATCATGAAATATATATACATATATGTATATATTTTTAAGATATATATTTTAGACCACGTCAATCGATTTCGATAAGTCTTTTTTCGTCGGAAAGGTGGTACCTCAAGGGTGGTCCCATACTAATTTTGCTTAGATCCGATAATTGGCTCGTGAAGAAATTAACGATAGTCTTAAATTTTAGTATTAGAGTTGAAGTCGGTTTTGTTTTTAACCGACTTCCAAAAAAGGAGGAGGTTATCAGTTCGTCGGAATATTTTTTTGTTTTTTTTTTCTTTTTTATGTATGTTACCGCATAACTTTGGACCTCGTCAACCGATTTCGATAATTCTTTCTGCATCGGAAAGGTAGTGTCTCTGAGGTGGTCCCATACTAATCTGGTTTAGATCCGATAATTGGATCATGAAAATATATGCATCTATATATATATATATATTTAATTCGTTTTTTTAATTACTTGTTTGCTTAAAAATTACTTGTTATATTATTGGTTTAAAATATTTTAAAAATCGAAGAGAAAGGACAAAGTTACTGAAAATCGCCATATAACAATTAGCTAATTCTTCAGGAACTAAATAAAACTAGAAAGTTTGTATAAATAGCTTCGTCAATGGATTTTAAAATTATCCGATACTATCGATAGTATCTATAGTTTCAATGCAACCTATCGAAAACATCGAATGGTATGACTATCGATAGTTTTACAGCTCTAGTATATGGATTTTTTTTATCAAACAGGTATTAGCATTAGAGCAAAAACAACATTTGCGTGTATTTTGTTGTGGCTTCTGATATCAAAAGTGTCAAAAATGGTTCTGATTTTTTTCTTCTAAATCAAAGTGCGCCATGGGAAAAAATAAACAAAAAAATAAAATATTTAAATTGGAAAAAATAAAAATTGTTGCAACTTTCTTTCTTAGTAAACTTTGTTTGCTTACCGAAGCATTGATCCATCCTTTGCAAGCAGTGTTGCCATTTTAGCCGTTTTTCGGCTAGATTTAGCCGGTTGCGAAAGCAAATAGCCGGAGAAAATTCGGTTTAGCCGGCAGCCGATTTGTTAGCCGCTATTCCAAAAAGAATTAGCCGTTTTTAGCCGATTTTGCTATTTGCAATATTTTCTTAAAATAAAATTCCATTTGTGCAAATTTAGCGGCCCAAAATCTATTAGAAATGGGTAGCCTTATCTCGGAAAAATTTTTCATGTCGAACCGTTTTACATACAGTGCCGGACAAAAGTATTGGCACAGAGAATTTTTCGCAATGTATGCAAAGTTTTTTATTCTAATTTATTTTCAATATTTTTTAATAAAAATATAGTTCGTACTTCACCAAAAAACATAAAAACAAAATCTCTAAACTTTTTGCAAAACTCAGGAAAAATCAATAAATGTGCATACTAATTTGCAACTTTTTATTCAGATTTTTTAGAGAAATTCTAAGTATGTAGTTTTATAGCCCAACTAATTTTAGTACAACAAAGTGCAAGTTTGAAGTATCTTAAAAATTGCGTTGATTTTTGGACATTTTTTTAGTAGAAGGTGTTGCTCATTTTCTCCAAACAAAAAATAATTGTCGAACATACTTTGTACGGAAGAACCTGACTGAAAAAAAAATGCCAAAAATCAATGCGATTTTTTAGCACCTTCATTGCACTTTGTTATACTAAAATTAGTTGAGCTATAAAACTGCATACTTAGAATTTTTCTAAAAAATCTGAATAGAAAGTTACAAATAAGTATGCAAATTTATTGAATTTTCCTGAGTTTTGCACAAAATTTAGAGATTTAGTTCTTTTGTTTTTTGGTGTAGGACGAACTATATATTTATAAAAAATTATCGAAAATAAATTAGAATAAAAAACTTTTCAGATATTGCGAAAAATTCTCTGTGCCAATACTTTTGTCCGGCACTGTATGTACATATGTATATGAGCCATTCTTTTTTCAGTCGGACGGATTTCGTAAAAAAACTATGTCATGTCTTCGTGGGTTCTACACATGAAATAAGCTAACACTTGTTCGAGGAATTTTTTTCTTCATTTTTTTCCGGAGATATGATCCGTCAAAGTTTGCATTTTTTCGTAATTCTGACTAATCATGTACTTCTTCAAATCGTTATATTTCGGGTTCTGCTCATCGTAGAGACGTCGGGTATATTCGAGCTGCAATATATGCTGCAGTGTTACTTTTTATGAAACAGTATCACGTTCTATGCAAAAATTTTGGTGACTCTGCCTACATCAAGCGTTCGAGGAACCAAAATTTTGACAATCAGTTACTCATCATTGGCAAATCAAAAGCAAAATAAAAATTTTTACTGCCCAATTTCTGCAGCATTTTAAAAAATTTTCTGTTGATCATCAGCAACAAGTCATCAGGAAAGCAACAGGGCTGCAATATTGCGGTAATTATTACGTAGCTCGAACGCACCCGCAGTGTTGCCAAACATGGGCTTTTCCTACCAAAACTGGTTGGTTTTTTCCATTTGGTATTTAGGTAGGATAGATTGGAGTTTGGTAGGTTCCGCGACAATAATAGGTACTTGCGAAAAATATAAAATATGTATATTCAAACACTTTAGCCACCTTGTTTACACGAATATTTCACCGGTGAAGTCCACCATTATCCATCTGGCAGAGACTTTATTGTAAGACTTGATGAATATCACCAAAACTAACCTATTGATCTTTCAATATGGTAGTAAGGTCCGTTGTCACATATGCGACACTGGCCTTGTGACCAAAAGCTACGCAAGTAAAGGAGGTTTTCACCTTTAGCGCGTGGCCATTACAGGAGCTATGGGCACCTGTCCAACGGATGCCATTGGTGTCATTACAGGCGTTTTTCTTTTGTCTATCCTGTATGAAAGAGGCCTGCAGGAGCGCCCTACGACTACCTAATATGATCAGCAAGAAAATTTGGGATCTTCAAGGTCATTTGGAGGTTCTAAAGCCATTACTGGATAATCCCGAGTTATCTTTCTATAAACCCTACAATATCAGAATTCCTGAAAGGGACTGCTGTAAGGTGATAACGACTACGATTGACGAAAGGTGCCAAGTATGGTATACCGACGGATCAAAGATGAATGAAGAGAGTACTGGGGCAGGGGTATTTGGACCAAAATTCCAGAAAGTCTGCCAATTTGCGCATACCCAACTATATTCCAGGCGAAAGTCTTCGCAATCGTGGTCTGTGTAGAAGGATAAATGGGGCCAAGNGTATGGTATACCGACGGATCAAAGATGAATGAAGAGAGTACTGGGGCAGGGGTATTTGGACCAAAATTCCAGAAAGTCTGCCAATTTGCGCATACCCAACTATATTCCAGGCGAAAGTCTTCGCAATCGTGGTCTGTGTAGAAGGATAAATGGGGCCAAGTTAAATATTATGTCGGATATTCAGGCAGGTTAAACGCTTTAGACTCTTTTAAAACGGCATCAGGCTTGTGGACAGCTGCAAAACTCTTTTGAACCACTTGGAAGCCAACTATAACGTAGCGCTGTGTGGGGTTCCGAGACATGAAGGGTTTGAAGGCAACGAAAGCTGACTGTCTCGCAAAGCTTGGAGCCCAAACGCACTAACATGGTCCCTAGTCTTTAGTGCGCTGGTGGAGGAAACTCCAGAGCATAGTGACTGCCCACGTATCATAAATACCAGACTGATACACTTTGGGGAAGGATTGTCTTCATCCAAAATTTTATTTAAACATGGCGCCCTCCAAAGTGCCTGACTTCTGAAAAAGAATAAGGTTGGAATGATTACAATTAGGGTTTAGAACAATAGATCTTCTAAGGTCGCAGCGCGTGTATCCCAGACGTAATAATAATAATATAGTCGATGCTTTTGCAAAACCCCCCATCGCCCAATTGCAAAACCGCCTATCTAACGGCACTCAAATTCTACAAGAGAGCGAAAAAACAGTTTATTCTTTGAAGGCATTGCCTTGTTAGGCGATATCTTCTCTAGCTATTATTTTACAAATCTGTTGTTTTAATAACGATTTTACGATTCTTATGCATAAATCTCGATGCCTTGTCATTAAAAAATATTAAAAACTTAAATAAAATAAAATTTTGGTAGGTTCTGGTTGATTTTGGTAGGAAAAAAAATTGTCTGTGGCAACACTGCGCACCCGTCATCTTAACGTCATTTTAAAGCTAAACGAACGGGCTTAACATTCATATTAGTAAGGTGTCAAACATCGAGTTTTTGCAAGAATTTAAATTTTAATGCAGATTCCGATAGAATACCTATCCAGGTATAATATTTGTACGGCAAGGTTTTTCTTTAAGGCGACAACCCCCTAGAAATGGGCGTGGAAATTGTAGGACTAAAATTAGCAAAACGCAGATTTTATTGCGGATTTCGGCAGAATATCAGTTCGTTAACAATATTTGTTCCACAACTTTTTCAATCCATATAGATATTCTGGCGAAATCCATAATAAAGTCTAAATTTTTGAACTTTGGTTTTAATATAGCCACGTCCATTTCTAGAATATTTTTTGATTGAAAAATTTGTGGAACAAATATTGTTAACGAAGCGATATTCTGCCGAAATCCGCAATAAAATCTGCGTTTTGCAAACTTTAGTCCCTCAATTGCCACCCATTTTTAGGGGTTTGCCGCCTTAAAGAAAAATCTCGCCATACAAATATTATACCAGAGTAGGTATTCTATCGGAATCTGCAATAAAATTTAAATTTTTGCAAAAGCTCTAAGTTTAACACCTTACTAAATATATCTCAACATAAGTTTTGGAAAACAAATTACAAAAAAATTTTAATTCTTACAAAATAAACCATCTCGCCATAAACAAAAATATTTTAAAAATAGTTCTTGAAAAACCCTAATTTTTTAACCACGTTTTTTATAGAGAATTAAACAAACATTACGATGGTATAATTATAAATCCATAATATACTGGTCTTAACTATGCAAATCAACTTCAAAAGGTTCAACTGTTAATAGCTAAATTAGCTTTAGCGTAATCTTGACCATCTTATATATAGAAATATTAAGCCGGTTTCGACGTGAAGATGAAGTCTCTACGATGGCCAGAACCCGAGATATAACGATTTGAAGGAGACATGATTGGTCAGAATCACGAAAAAATTCAAACTTTGACAGATCATATCTCCAAAGAAAAAAGCGAAAAAAAAAATTTTAAGCCAATCGAAAGTCACCAAATTTGGTTTCCGATATGAAAAACAATGTCTCATATACAACTGAAAGACAATTTTTTCTAATCCGAGAAGTCTTCAAATACTGGGCCGATTTCAATGATTTTTATTTTCGAAACATACATATACAGTGACCCAAATGTAAACTGGTGCGCGACATTTTAGCAAGTTTTGGGTATTTTTCTTTAGTTAATTTAATGTTTATACTTTTTTATGAAAATATAGCTGATTACTTAAAAAATACCTTTGAAATAAAAACTTCATACTTTGTGAAAACATTATGATAATTTTTCAAATTTTCAACAAAATTTTTAACTTTTTCATCAACATCTTCAGAAATTTAAAATTTTAGTAAAGTAAAAATTTAAAGTACCTAGCAGTGTTAACGGTGTTTGACATTTTTTACATATAAAAAAACTTGTCGAACATACTTTGTATGGCAAACAAATTGTAACATCGTTATTAAAACAAGTAAGAAAGTCTAAGTTCGGGCGGAGCCGAACATTAAATACCCGGCGCAAGTTTTCCACCTTTCCGAAAGCTACCGCTACATGATAAGCCGGGGTGTATACATTTTAAGTAAATTAGCGTCCTTAAATTTCGAAATATTGAAATTTAAAGCATATCTGAAATTTACCGTTATATGAAAAGCGGCCTCAATTTTAGTCCGATTTCAACAATTTTCAACGGTTTGCTTTTATGTGGCAAGCACAATAACCATACCGAGCTTGGTACAAATTGCTAGAACGGTTAGCGAGATACATATATGTGATCACAAGTGGGCGGTGCTACGCCCATTTTCCAAAATTTTGTCATAAACGTATTTC
>NW_016157329.1:278555-287904 GCF_001687245.7 Rhagoletis zephyria | reverse complement strand
ATTCTGATCATTTATGTATACATTTGTCTATATCTATCTCGATTCGTTTTGCCTGTTACAAACAACCGTTATGTGAACAAAGTTATAATACCCTTGTGCACAAGTGCGCTCGGGTATAAAAATGCCAAAAATCAGCAGTAAGACCTTGCTAGTTCAAATTTGCACCTCCCCTGCAAAAATTGTTGGATCATGTAGTCTATTTGTGGTAAATTGGAGTACTTACAATAGTGTTCCTCTGTCATGCTGTAGCGGACCAACTGGTGTCTCTGCGCTAGCTCATTGTTTGTTACCCGATCACTGCTCGTGTTTTAACGAGACGCGATTGAAGTTGAGCATTTGAAAGCACATTTGCATGTCTGGCTGTAGCTGAACGTGTAGAGATGCTCGCTGTTAGTTCTTAGCTCCCAGTATGTTCGGGTTCGAATACCGTCAGAGGCAACATATAATTTTTAATTTTTGTCTTGGTTTTTATTAATTTCGAAAAAGTATTTGAGAAGTGAAGAACAAAGGCGTGTACAAACGAAAAAATATAGCAACAATGCCATTGTTAATATGTTGGAGTAGTTTTGTGCTACTCTGATGTAATGTGGGGATGGAGTCTATGGTCCTGCCCTAGGACATCGCAATGTTAATTGGACCATATTTTTTTATATGAAATGTGGTTAATTTTGGAGTACTCCTTGGTCCTTAGGGAGTACTTTTTACACGCATGCATGGAGTAGTCGCGATTTTTGCAGGGTCATTAAACTCGAATTTAATAACCTTCAAAGCTGCATACCATAATTTTTTCTAAAGCTGCTTACTAAAACGTTAAAAATTTTGGTGAAATTGTTCAGAAATTTCATCATTTTTGCACAAAGTCCCAATCTTGGATTTATATGGTGTTTGCTACGTAATCAGCTATATTTTCATAATAAATAATAAACATTAAACAAACTAACGTCCCAGTTTATATATATTTGGGTCACTGTTTTTTTTTTTTAAAGAACGTAAGAGCACGAATTTCAATGTGAAGCAAAACCCTCTTCTGCGAATACAATATCTATGAATAACACTGTGGAACAAATTCAGGTTAGCAAAAGTTAGGTCGATTCTGAGAGTGCAGGACGAGAAGTAACCTAGTGCAAATGTTACAATATAAGAATAAGAAGGCAAACGTTTTTAATTGATCTATTGTTTATATTTATGTAAGTTATACAAACATGACTTCTTATGTAGAGCTTTAATTAATCAGGTATAGAGACAGTTTCTTTTGGTAACTAAAAATAATTTAATGAATTTGTTAGACTTTCAACTTTATTCAAATAAAACATGTTCATTTAAGCTGACAAATTTTAGCCGTTTTTTTTGCCAATTTAGCCGGTCGGCCCAAAAAGTTCTGGCAAAACTGTTTGCAAGGCCCAGTAATCAGCGGTTGTGCTGCTGAGTTGGGCTAACGTTCCAAACACTGCTATTCAATCGCTTGTTTTGTATGAAAAAAGGTTTCATATGCAAATAGATTTTAACAGTCAAAAGTTTTTGTGGGAAGAATTTAAAAATATTTTATATTTTCAAGACCAAATAATTTGATAAAAATCAAATCAGCGGCTCTACTGATACTACCTGTTCAATGTGCCTTGGCGCGTGGTGATTTGTTTAAAGTTATATACAATGTTTTCCAAGTTAATTTTTGTGTTACTTTTTTACAAAACTATTTTACATGCTTTAAGCAAAGCCATATACATACATCAATCAAACTTGCAAACTTAATACAAACTTTAGAAAAATTCAACAAATTTCCATCAAATCGTAATCTGCTCTGCCCACGCACACGCCGGAAACACACTAAACTTCCACTCATTGCTGATACACACGTGTGTGCATTAGTGGGAAACAAACTCTGCTCACAGCTAAGTGTGTGTTGTTTGTTATTAAGTGCATGCACATGTGTGTGAGCCGATTTTAATACAAATTTCCGCTCATGCACAAGCACATAATATATTTGTAAAAGAAAATTTCTTATAAAACTATATTTTACAACGTTTTTGTCAACTTGCAATGTTGTATGTCCAGACACTTTTGCTGAAATCTAAAGGGTTGCAAGAATCAACTCATGAATTCATCCCATAACTCCAGTCTAGCGCCGCCAACCAGCTGCGACCAGTGTTGCCAGCTTAGCCACTTTGAGGCTAGATCTAGCGTTCTTCTTTGCCGTTTAGCTTCGAAATTTAGGATTTAGCTTCGTGGCTTTTTTCTAGCCTTTTCTTGTTTTCGAACTAGCAATTTTTAAGGACAATCCTCCACAATATTTGTAATAGCACTAAATTATTGTTCCGGTTCAGTTTTACTTGACGAAATGTTAAGCGAATATCACCCGGCGGCATTGCTCCGTCCGACGAAATTTACTCAGCGAACTCGTTCTGTTTATACTTTAACAGTTTGTTTCAGGGGTCGCTCAAAACCCTAAAAAACCAGGAAAAGCATGTTATTTCTTAGAACTTAGGGACTATGGGTTTTCAGACCCTAAAAAAGAGTTTTCTTTATAATTAAAATGTTGTAATAAACGAACTTCATGAAATCTCATGATTGTAAGTAGTTTGGTTGTCGAGATATTTACATTTTTGTTGTTCGGTCGTACATTTGTCCCACCTCTTTGCACATAAGAGTTTCGTTTGTTTATGTGATGAATTAACAAGGATACCCGCTAGTGAAAGACAATATTTTCTTAGTATCTGCATTTAACTAGTTGGATTCTTGCAACCCTTTACTATAATCATAGATTATAGTCAAAGTTCCTATAAAGAAGTCTAGACATCAACCTCGTCGGTACGTATCATATCCAAGACCATACAATAGACACGAGGACTAGATTTCGCCTTGCCGGAAATAGTTAAATATTGCGTCTAAAAGTATGCATTACATACGTTCCAGCGGAAATGGGCGACAAGTCATTTCTTTAAATTAAATTAATTGGTGCTCGTATGTATGTATGTATGTACATACATACATATATGCATGTGCTTATGTTGAAAGAGAATATAAATAAAGTCTGATAAAACACAATACTTATGTATCAGAATTTCGTTGAATTATTGAAGTGTAGTGATAAAATTTGCGAAGACGTACCGCATAGACCAGCAAAAAATTTCGATGGGCTAGACAGAGACGAACACACGGTGTTTGTCTCAGTCGGTGAATTTGGTGGAGTGACAAGGGAGCCACTTGTGGTACGGGGGGTCAGTTGGTAACTAGTCTTTGGGGACCAGTTGGGACTAATCCGAAACTAGTTGCTTTCGTACCATTTTGGGATCAGTTGGTTGATTTGAGCTCCACTGGACGTTTTGAGGCTGTTGAAAGCCTTTTAAGGTGTTTTAACGTGTTTTTGGATACTAGAAGAGCCGTATTTTTGGGTAGCGGTTGCCCCTCGGCAGGCAATGACACACCTCCGAGCAGGGAAGCCAACTCATGGGGAATTCCCCCATTTGCGGGGAATGGACCGTTTTTTGTAAGGAATTTCAGCTCGTTCGATTCTAGTATTATAAAGTTTCAAATGGGCAAAAAATTACCGTTTATTTTTTAGAGTTTCATTTGTCGCATTTGCTTTAATATAACAAATAAACATAATTTATATGCATATGGAAGAAAACCGCAAAAGCTTCGGCAAAAAATTCTAAAACGAAAATTTTTAGACACTTTAATCTTGCACTTTATTAGAATAGAATTGAGTGAGCTACAAAACGCCATACTCAAAACGTTGTTCCGGAGTAAGTCTGTTCATTATGAAATGGCAAACCAAACTGAGTATAAATCAAGTAACAGCTGTCAAAAAGACCAACTCCGAAAAAAGGATCGCCTCATTGAAAACCACACGTCTAAAAAAACACCCTTTATGTATAGTATCTTATATAAAAAAATCTTGTTGAAGAATCCATTCGGTTGAATACATACTGGCTAAAGAAATGGCATCATATCACTGATACCGTAAATATGAATCTTCTAGTGACTTTTCCCCTGATCCCGTTGCGACGTATATACCGTTGCTTCTAAGCAATTTAGTAATTTCAGATACCGGTACGATCTGCAATATATGTGAATCGGAGAATATGTTACATGTCATTGGTACCTGCCCAATGTATAGAAATATTCGCCGCAAATATTTTGGTGAAAGTGTTCTAGATTTGGCTAAAGTCGTAAGCTTATTAAATGGTAGCGACTATCCTTACTAAATGAGTTCTCATGAGCGAAATAGCTAAAAAATAAAAAATTTATCAAAGTGTCGGAATATGAATATATGTTTTGTTTATCCGACTGTCGACTTAGCGTAATCGTCGTATGCTTCTTTTCAATTGCATTGTATAAATTATATCTTTTCATATGAATAATGTATTTAACAATCTGTGCAATCAGTATTTAGCTCTTAAGATACATTTACTTATGTAATATTTTTGTAAAGTATACAATTGAATACAGAAACATCCACTAACTAACTAACTATAAAAATCTTGTGACACGGTGTTTGTGGACGAACTCCTCCTAAACGGCTCCACCGATCTTTATGAAATTTTTTGTGTATATATGGTAGGTATGAGAATCGGATATATTTCATACCGCTAGGTGCCGGAGTTATGAGTCCTTGTTAGGAATTAAAAGTACACAAGAGTTTATTTCAGTCTCGTTTTATTTCCAGAACTGTTTTCCAGTTTTACACTTACATCTATTTATACTATTTCTAACTATTGTTTGTTTGGTGATAAAAGGATGTTTACATGTTTAGCATTATGTTATCATAATGCTTTGTTACTTATCACCGAATATAATTGTTTATGTTATTAAAAAGATGTTTACGGGTTTATACTTGTCTATCGTATTCTCTTTGTTATTATGTTATCATACAAGGTTAAAGGGCATATAGTTGTTTGTATGTATTTTGGTTCGTGAATAATGATTATATGTATATGTGTATGTATCTAGTGTTTAGGTTAGCGTCGTTAACTCCGGCGCGTGGCACCTCCCATACAAACCGAATTTTGCATACTGCATATTCCAGAAAATGTTCATGGAAGAGGACTTGGACATGGTATGGAGATATATGAAAGCAAGCGCATACTCATGGCGAAAAATTGCGGTTATTGGAAAAGGGGGCGTGGCACCTCCCATACAATTTGAATTTTTCATACTGCATATCTCTGGAAGTGTTCATGGTAGCGTACTCGAACATGGTATGGAGATATATCAAACCAATCGCCTAATCATGGCGAAAAATTGCGGTTATTGGAAAAGGGGGCGTGGCACCTCCCATACAAACCGAACTTTTCATACTGCATATCTCCGGAAGTGTTCATGGTAGCGTACTCGAACATGGTATGGAGATGTATGAAATCAATCCCATACTCTTAGATAAAATTTGGGCTATTTGAAAAGGGGACGTGGCTAGGGCTGCCAGACGTCCCGGTTTTCCCGTACATGTCCCGGTTTTAGACTATTTGTCCCGGTGTCCCGGTGCAACCTTAAAATGTCCCGGGTTTCGTTTAAGTCTCCCGGTTTTCGATTTGATGGCACAAATTTTGTATAAAATGACTACACTGAGAGATAAAACGCGTTGTAACATTAAGAAAAATTTTATGAATTTATGGGGGGAAATAACGCATAGTAAACATGAATATTTTTTATTTGATTATCGTTTTAAAATTTTCGTATTTAAAAACAATACTTTCATACCACGCACACGTGGTGTTGAATCAAACTGAAAATTTGAATGCACATTTACATGGCTGGCTGTAGCTGAGTGCACGAAGATGCTTGCCACAATTTGCTAATTTCCAGAGCGTCAGGGTTCAAATCCCATCACGGGCAGCATGGAATTTAAATTTTTTTAAACTTAATTATGAAAAAGCATCCGTTAAGTGCAAAGCGCTTCATTTTAATATTGGCGTATTTCAATTGAATAATTCTATACTAAATACTAAAATTGGTATACATACTTAAATTTATTACGAGTTGGGTTGGTGCTCTTTCATATGCGATTTTTTTTTTAAATTTAGCACGTTTTGCACAAGCAGTAGTAAATGATTAATATAAGTATGTACCTATATACGTTAAAATGACATGCACAGAGTTTTACAATTATATTAAGCAAAAGCCAGAAGTTTTGAAACAAGTTCACAGCAACGAAACAAATGACTGATATTTTAATGTTACCTTGTATTTAATTTTTTTCTTTCGTGAGACCTAGATTACTTATAAGTAGCGTGCCGTACAAAATTATTGGCTCGGAGACTCTTTCATCTGATCACAATTTCTAATCAGATCTTTTAGAAAAATTTTTAAAATGTAGCTTTTGAGCCAATTAGTAAAGTGCAAGTCTCAAGTTACCAGAAAGTTTCGTTGATTTTTTGCAATTATTTATTTTTTGCTGACAGTGTCTTCCACATACAAAAAAATGTCGAACATAGTTTGTATGGAAGAAACTCTCAGTAAAAACAATACCATAAATCAACTAAATTTTTATGGGCTGAAAAACTTCATTTTCAAAATTTTTATAAAAAAGTCTGAATAGAAAGTTGCGAATTTGTATGCAAATTTATTGCATTTTCCCGAGTTTTGCACAAAGTTTAGAAATTTTATTTTTATGTTTTCTGATGTATTTAGTATAAACTGTATTTTTATAAGGAACAAAAAAGGTACATGCATTGTGAAAAATTCTCTGTGCTTTAATTGTGATAAATTGTTTTGTTTTGCTGGTGTACGTTGTAATGATCTCATGATCTCATGTTTTTATGTTTTTGTTTTTGTTTGTCAAAATAAAATTACGTNAAGTGCAAAGCGCTTCATTTTAATATTGGCGTATTTCAATTGAATAATTCTATACTAAATACTAAAATTGGTATACATACTTAAATTTATTACGAGTTGGGTTGGTGCTCTTTCATATGCGATTTTTTTTTTAAATTTAGCACGTTTTGCACAAGCAGTAGTAAATGATTAATATAAGTATGTACCTATNATAAAATTACGTACGAAAGGGAAGGGAGCGAGAGGCCTCTCCCCCCCTTAAGTGTCCCGGTTTGTCAACAGAGATATCTGACAGCCCTAGACGTGGCGCCTTTCAAACTCACTGAAACTATTACGTATCTTTGTATGCATATACATTTTTGCTAAGTTATTTAAGACGGAAATGGAAATATGCCTTCTGATAACCACCAAACCGTAACATTACAAGATAAATGCGTCACTGAAAATTATGAACGTGAACTCTTGGTGAAAATGTTGGACCAAAATTCTTCAATACAAAAAATTTATTTTGGGCGGGACGAAGTTACATAAAATTGTGCACTCTCACCAAATAAAACACCTCGTCATAAAAAAATATCAGCTTCACTCTATAGTAGTTGGTTGAATAAGAAAATGTTGGCGCTTCTGACTTTGTACATCGATGATGTGCATTCGATTCCTGCTGAAGTCTAGAAAAAGAAGTCTGATGAGGAGATGTGGTGATTTCCGAAATAGGAGCTATAACTTCTACCGCTTAGACTTTGTTGATTTTTCCCTTTTTTACAACAAATATTAATATTGTAAAAATAGTTCTTGAAATCCCCATTTTCTAAACATGGTTTTTATAGAGAATTGAACAAGTATTACGATGATATAATTTTAAATCCTTAATTTTATGGTCTTCACTATGTTACTTCAAATAATTAAACTATTTATAACTAAAATAGCTTTAGGACACCTTACATATAGAATATTAAGACCGTTTCTTCAGACGAAGTCCCTGCGATGAGTAGAACCCGAGGTATAGCGATTTGAAGAAGTGCATAATTTGACAGTCATGAAAAAATCTAAACTTTGACAGATCATATTTCCGAAGAAAAAAAATTTCCTCGAGTACGTGGTAGCCAATTTCATGTACAGAGTGCATTTGAAGCGAATCGGAGACATGACACCGATTATTTACGAAGTCCGTCCTACTTAAAAAAGAAAGCCTCACATGTCGATGTATGGACTTTTTTTCTTAAAGATCGAAAGATTCGGTTTTGATAAAACGACTCTGAAAAGGAGTTATGTCCGTTTCGATGAGTGGAATAAAGAATGTAAATAATTCTAGAGTAATCTTCAACGCTCCCAGTATCGATGTTGCATCTATTTCTTTGAGGCTTGCTGACGCGTGGTTTCTTGATATCGAGATCGTATTCTGTACATACTTCGCTCACATTTTCGAAAATTTCGTGAAAAGTACTTTCTGTACTTTGTCGCATTCCTTGAAATTTCAGGGCCTTGGAAAAATCTTGCGTTTCCGATTGCAATTGGTTACTCAAAAGCAAAATAGTGCAGAACACTGACTACATTATTTTGCAAGACATTTAAAATTCCAACGATGAAATAGCAGCCTGGAACTGGGATGTTTGTATTGCTGATTTGTTGTTTTTCCATGCTGCTTTCTCATCAATACCTTCAAAGATTTCTGGCTGAATTCAATGTACGTTGATTCCGCTTCATGACTATCGTACGTACCCATATTCTTAAATTTTTTCTTCGATTTACTTTTTGAAAAAATCATGTAAGGCTGCAAAGATGCCAGCTATATCACAAGCTGCATTCACGGCTGAGTTAAACTATGTGGAGCACACTGCACATAAATGGCAAGAGGAAAATTAATTAATTCGCTTGGGTTCCGTGGAGTTCACCACTTATCGCTGAAGATCTATCAAATCCTTGGCCATAAAGGTAAGAACAATCTATGCCTACTTCCGAAAGATACTTCTTAATAGTTCTTGATAACTATCTTGAAATCAAATAGGTGATAAAATTAAAGATCCAAAAAGGCGTAATTTAAGATTTGATAGAATATACTGGAAATGAAAAAATCTACAAAAAGGATTTTTTAGTTCAAGCTAGTATCAACTGGTTTGCAGGAGAGTTCCATGACTTATAACTTAAGATTATTTAAAATGTGGCCCACTAATCCTTTGTGTTATGTTGGCTAAGGGGGCAACCTGCAACAGTGCCAAGATTATTCCTCCAAGATTAGTTTACAATGCTTTTCATAAGTAATCTTGGGCGACCAATTCCGAAATTGATCAAACTAGTGTTCGCCCAGCGGTTGAAATTCAACCGCTAAAATTAAGGATAGTTTATGTGAGTTGAGTTGAGCTGAAATAAAATTTGTTGGAATGGGTTAAGTGGAGGGGAGTTTAGCTTAGTACTTAGCATAACATAACATAGAATAGCATTAGATTCAATAACATAACATATGTAGCATAACACATCACAATATAACATCGCACATTCTTCAGTTGTATTTCCTTTTTATCCCTATCACTTTCTTCCTCTCTATCTTTGTCTCTATCGCTTTTAATGTTTATGTTTATGT
>NW_016157329.1:268383-278256 GCF_001687245.7 Rhagoletis zephyria | reverse complement strand
ATTTATCTACACCTTCATATTCATGTTCATGTTCATGTTCAAGCTCATGTTCATGTTCATTTTCATGTTCATGTTCATTTTCATGTTCATGTTCATGTTCATGCATTTTCTGTTCATGGTCATCGTTCATGTTCATGTTCATATTCATCTTCATCTTCATCTTCATCTTCATCTTCATCTTCATCTTCATCTTCATCTTCATCTTCATCTTCGTCTTCATCTTCATCTTCATCTTCATCTTCATCTTCATCTTCATCTTCATTATCTTCATCTTCATCTTCGTCTTCATCTTCATCGTCATCTTCATCTTCATCTTCATCTTCATCTTCATCTTCATCTTAATATTCTCCTTCGTCTTCATATTTATCTTTTCCTTTATCCTGATCTATATCTTCATTCTTTTCTCCATTTACGTATTTACCCCCACCATTGTTATTTAGTCAGGTAGTTAAATTTTCCTTCCTCTTTTTCTTTACATTGTTTCTTTAGTGATATCATGTCATGTGTTGAAATTGGGTGTGATGAGTTGCAGTGTGGTGGAATTGGGTGTGGGAGTTACGGTGTTATGAATTCAGGTGTGGTGGTCTTAAGAGGTGTGGTGAATTTAGTTGTGGTGAGTTGAGGTGTGGTGAGTAAATGTGTGGTGAGAAAGTTGAGGTGTGGTGAGTTAAGATGTGGTGGGAAAGTTGGGGTGTGGTGAGTTAAGGTGTGGTGAATTAAAGTGTGGTGGATTTAGGTGTGGTGAATTAAGGTGTGGTGAATTTACGTGTGGGGAGTGAAGTAGTGGTGGATTTAGGTGTGGGGAGTTAAGGCGTAATGAATTAATGTGTAGCGAACTCAGGTGGAGTAAGTTTTTAAGCGGAGGTGAGATGAGTTGAGGTGAGTTAAGTTAAGTTAAGGGGTTAAGTTAAGATAAGTTATCTTTATCCTTATCTTCATATTCATCTAATTGCCTGCACATCAGCATCAAAATACCTTTCTAATGATATATAATTGTTTATACCTTAGAAGTACAGTTTAGCCGTAAAAGGGGTGTAAAGGAAACATGATTGCCTATTTATATAATTGATAATAAATCTTTTTGTTGATGAAGTGGCAGTGATTACTGATTGAGCTTCCTCGTATAGGTCAAGATGCCATCGTGTTATCGATCTTACACCTTCCGGTAGCAAACATGTTTTAATTTAAGTTTCGCGAATTATAAATTAGATCTTCACTTTATTCAGTATCCGAAGAAACCTACGAAGGTCGTTATTACTTTATCTGAAAACAAAAAAAAAATCTTAATGCAAATCTTAATTCATAAGCATGTGAGAGTATCCTTATGACAAACTGTAGTAGCCATTTAGGGTTCAAGTTCAAACAAACTTCGCTTGATTCGTCTGGCTGCCACCTTCGATGCAAACTCAATCGTCGTATTCCTCTTGACGCTACTCTAGGACAACCAAACTTCTTGAATCTTCTTTAGCATTCGTGCTTTGAATGCAAATATAGTTTGTGTTGTTGCTTTTACCTAAGAGCTATTCCCAAGCGAATGCATAATTCAAATGAGCAGCATTTTTTCGGTTGGCTCGCTTTGTTTGGTTGCACGTTTTATGTGTGTTGACAAAAAGTCTTCGTAACGCCCGTTACGCTTGCTCGTTTTTTGCGCTGCAAGCGTTCGCTTTTGGCTGCAGAGTGGACTTTTCCTTAGCCAGATCGTGTGGGATTTTCTTGCAATTATGTATGTATCTACTTAGACGTTGCGCCTTTGTTCGCCCTCATTTGATTTGCATAGAAAGGCACAGTGTGTTGTGTTGCAGGACGTGTTGGACGTGCAGCATGCCGGTAGTAAAGTAACCACCTCAACTGCGGCTCGCCCACCTAAGAAACTGACTGCTTTGTCAACTGCAGTGCATTGACAGAGATTGCCTGTAGTCCTCTTCGTGGGTCGTCTGTCCGCGCGTCACTTCAACAACAAATACCGTGCAACTATTTCGGCTCCTAACTGTTGCATTTGCAATTGTTGGTTGCTAGTTGCTGGTTGTTGTTGTTTGTGTTTTTTTTTAATACATACATATATGCTTTAGAAACTTGCAATTTCGACTGGCGAGTGCTCTTTTAATCTATTCAAACAGCAGACTTTTGTGCGTTGCATACTGCTTGTGCAGCCGATTTTTCTATGACACAGATTTTCGTGCGATATGCAACAGCCGATGTACGCTTGCGCCTAAATAAGCTAGTCTGCTGCATATGTAATTCGCATTTGACTCTTTGTTTACTTATATGTGTATGTACGCATGTACATATATACTTATGTGTACATATCGTCGTTTAAAGTGCAAAACCGCCTATCAACAAAATGCAAAACCGCGTATCAGCAAAAAGCAAAACCGCGTATGTGAAGTTGTAGAAATTATTTTCTAGAGCGTAAAAACACTCATATTTCAAAATGGTTCTCTTTTTTATAAAGCAATCGCATATCTGCCTAGTATATTTCAGGACGAAAGGATAAAGATTGAGCCAAGAGCTTGTGTGAGCAAATCCAATTTTTGGCAGCCAATGTCAGTTACGCGGTTTTGCAGAATTACGATACGCGGTTTTGTACTTTAAACGACGATATGCAAATTTTTTCAGTGCGGAAGGTGAAAAATGTCTAGGAATGCAAGTCGCAGTGGATGTGGTGTGGTCCGTAGAAGGGCTACGCAACTCCTACTGCCTTGCGTTTCGTATGGCGGAAGTGCAAACGCCTTAGCCACAGTGACTTGGCTGCTTGCGGAATGACAATACTAACATTTTGCTTGATTTCGTTACCTACTTGCCACAAAATGCTGGCGGTCGACGCTGCAGCTGCTCAGCCAGCTGTTAGGGGTGGGCAAAATACGTTGTGCTGCTGCAGGCAACTCTTCTATGATGAGCGCAATCAATCTTGATGGGTACGCCAGATAAGTACGCTCGAAGAAATGCGACAGCGCAAAACGAAGAGTGCTGCAGTAACTACGAATGTATGGCTCATGCAAACTGACATGGCCCTGGCGAGGAGTGCGGCTGCAGTGTGGAGCAAGCATCTCAGCGCTGCTACTTACTGCATCGTAAGCTGCTGCAGCTCATCTTCATTGCTGCATTTTTGAATTAGGAAGGAATTGAAATTTTTGCCCAAACATTTCTTTGCTCTGCAAGGCATAACCGTAGCAAGCATGCTACATGCCACTTTTTCGTTGTTCAACTCTTTCAGTACAAATGTACCTTTGGCTGAAACATCAAATTTCTAAAGCGAGCATTAGCTGCGTAAATCATATCCAATCATAGAAAGGCCCTTTCAATCCTCATCTATTGCCTTGCCGCGCCAGCTACATTACTTGTAACCGGCTGCCAAGTTCTCGTGCGTTATTTAGCCCTTCTAGTCACACCGTGCGGTTGGCGCTGAGATACGCTTATCGAGGTAAGATCCTGCAATTGATTCTTTAGCTTTCCGTCATTGCTGCTGGCCTCCCATTTGTTGGCCATGAATAAGCAATTTGATGTGTACATCTTCATAACAGCAATTTTACATACAGTCCTCTTACAACTGCGCAGCATTTCCTTATTCCGCACCACGCCACTCCAATGTTGCTGTATATCCGCTTATGTTTGCCTTCAACATTTCCTGGAAAATGCTGCCAATTTAATTCGAGTTGCAAGCATATCAGCTCGAAGAAATTTCAGGGTATGCTGCAGCAGTAGCTGCCACCCACAAAGGTTACGCTAGTGGGCGTGCGCTGTACTTGCGTAGATATTTGCTCTCAAATACGTACATACAAATCTATTTAGTAAGTTCTAAAAAGTAAAAATCACATCCTTTGGGTTGTGAGTCGCTGCTTTACATTCCTTGTCATTCCTTGCATATAGCAATTTAAAGTTTTCTCTTTTAGATATTTGCATATGCACAAACTTCCACATATACTAATGCTGTTGCGAAAGTTCAATGTGGACAATGTCTTATCGATGGCTGGCGGTCAGAGTCTGATTTAAGTGAAGGACAAGATGTTCTAACTATTTCCGTTTTAAATATAATTATTTTCTTCTATTATTCAGTGCAACTAACTTTAAAAAGTTAAAGAACTTGTATAGTTCAACATCACTCGTGTGAGCTTTACCTATAAACTAATTTAAAAAAAAAAACTGAAAATGTATATATTGTTGTACTATTGAATATTTATATATTGTTGTACTACTCTTACATCTAAAATTTAAAAAATTTAAAACAGCTAGCCGCTAAATGTCATCTACCATGACGGTGTCTAGATCGTAAAAAAAAAAACGAAATTTCGAAAAAAATCGCCTAAAATCGCTATCTTTTTTAATATAAAAACCCATGAATTCGACATAAGAAATCCTTTATTTTATCAATGAATTCTTGTTCTTAGTAAACATTAACATATTTTGCTATAGGACTTCGCAATATATTTAATCCAACCTACATATATTGATTGATTAGTTGAATAATAATCTTTTAAGCGCTCGGCGCTAAAAATAAAGTAAAAATCTATATTAAGGCGAGTTCAGCTATATCCACACTCTCCTCAAAATCATCTATAGTGTCTGAATCATTTGCTTTTGTATTTTTGTCATATATAGAGCTATTCAACCTTAAGATTTGGTGAAATCCTAACATAAAAATAAAATAAAATAAAAATTTTATATACCACGCTTTTACAAATGGACTAAAAAGTAGAAAATAGTATTTCTCAGCCCCATTGAACTTGTTGGGATAATTCTTGATTTTGAATTTTTGGCAAAAGTCATCATAAACAGTTTATGAGATTGAAAACGAAAAACGTGGAGCGCATGCAATACAAAGCATTAGATTTAATTGACAATAGTCAAACTACATAACATAGACCTAAAATTTCTACAGCGCAAGTACAAATTTGAGATCGATTTTAAGCGATCGATATTTATACACCCACATACCTACAAATTTATATTACTTTTCATATCAATTCAAGTCTACGAGTCCTAAACTTTATACCAACTGGGTTCCTGTACCCCAAGTGGTTCCCAAATCACTCCACCAAATTCACCCACTGAGACAAACACCACGTGTTCGTCTCTGTCTAGCTCATCGAAATTTTTTGCTGGGCTATGCGTCACATCTTCGCAAATTTTACCACTACCGAAACCAAAGAGGTATATACATCAAAAAGGCGAATCTGCTCGTCGGTCAATGTCCCCTGCTACGGTCTGTCCAATTACATATATGGAAAAATCCTCAGCAACCTTATATCCGATGAATATACCATCAAAAATGCATACGAATTAAAACAGAAGCTAACCAATATACAAATAAATGAGGAAGATATTCTGGTGTCATTTGACGTGGTATCACTGTTTACCAACATTCCGATGTTCACTTTGAATCGAGGCCAGACCAAGCGATTGGGACATTTACAGGGTGGTGTTCTTTAAATTTTTTTTTATTGAATGTATCTCGTGTATCTCTGACCTCTAGACCTCAAGCAAATGTCCAATTCTGACCAGTGAAATTTTAACCACTGAAGTACTGGTCCTTTACGGAAAATTGGCCGCCTTATTGTTGCAGGGGTAAGTAAAGGCGGTTGTTTTTATCCATTGAAATTTTTTTACTACATGGTACATAAGTATACATATAAATGTGTAGATATTTTGTTATTTCTTTCATTGTCGAAATGGTGGGTGTTATTGCTTTTCACCTCAATATCCACTCCAATTCGCAAGTTTATTTTTTCTTGTCCACGGAATGGACTGCTTGGCCGCCAGAATGATGTTGACAATTTCACATGGTTGGATTGTTTATTTGCAGGAAGCTTGTCTGTTGCAATTTATTTACTTAACACAGAAAAAACAGCTTCGAAACGATTTTGGAAATTACAAGGAGCGAGTGCGTGTATGCACACTTCTTAAAGAAGAATAAGCACAGGAATAGAAAAGAATGAGCTTCTATGATGCCCGACAAACTTCTGACAAATCTTTGTTAAGTGTTAAGCCAGTCTACTCATTCAAAGCTTCATAATTGTATTATGTTTTCTATATTGATGCTATAAAAGTTACACTTTCCACTCCTCCAAGCTTTTTCTGCAAGCCCAGGAAAAACTAGCGTCCTTCAATGCATGCTTAAGTGACCGCCACAGTTGAGGAACTCATCGCGTTCACACTTTGGCACATTCTTTGGCACTTGACAGCGCCAAACTTGCAATGGTGCATACACCATCCACACCGTCCGCCCACATCGTTTGCCTACGCCTTCGGTGTGCCTGACTTTCCCGCCTCCATCTTCGTCCGCAGCCTGATTTTGTGTCCCTTGAGCAATCATGACAATTCTGTTTTTAGCCACTTCATTCGCTCTGCGAGCACCGGCCAAGTGTTGCTCCGCCATCGGAATTGGGGATTGGTTGGTAACCTTCAACTCAAAGACGAAATTAAAGTGTTGCGGTGATAAACTTTATCCTTTGATAGCAACGCCTTCACCTTGCGCGCCGGCGACTTATGCGAACTTGTGTATTCGCTGTGCTCTTAGGCGACTTATGGCGGTGGCTGCGAGCAAGCAATCGTCAAACTATCAACAAATTTTAGTTGAATATTTGACTTTTGGGTAATATGTACTCGGATTTCACACTCACTCACCGAGTTTCTTGCGTATCTGCAAGATATGAGTTTATTAGAAGTGCATTAAACTTGTAACGTCTGGAAGGCAATATTGAAATCACTCACACAATCGTAGTGTCAAGTGCTTGCAGTGTACTACTCGCATAATCTGAGATTAATCTGAATATTGTACATAAATAAATTTACTTTATAAATAACAAACTACCAAGTCTTCCAATCGTTCTTTCTCGACATGGGACATAGCTGTGGCTGGGTTCATTCTTAGTCACGCTCGATTAACTAACAAATAACTTCCTCCTTTCGTAATGATCCAGCGCAAATCAGTCGACCCTTTCCGACTATTTTTTTATTTCCACAATTACCCTACCACTTCATGCTCGTCTGTTTTTATTTTCCCATTCTAATGTTTGCACTAATTCTCCACATGGTCAACACGAAACGTTCGTTCGTTCCTTGCCAGCGCTAAATTAATGCTTTTCCAACTATGCCAATTCTTTCTATTCACTTTTCATTTATTTGCTTTCCATTTCGGCTCGTTCTAATTTAGCGCTGATGCAGTGTTGATTTTACACTTTTACTCGCTTATTGCGAACTTTCACAAGGTTCTACTCTTTTCGGTCACCCACACCAGGCGTGTAGAGGTTTGTTTTTCCTATGTCTCTTTACCTTACCGCCCTTGTCCTCAGTGACGGCGAGTAAACAATTTAAATGTGCCACCCGAAATTGAAGAATTCGAGTAAACAAACTGCAAATTTCCCTTGAGTATTCCTTGGTTATGCTGATGCATCCTGTATACGGAAATTGTACTACATAGCCCTCTTTGTGAGCAAATCCTTCCTCTTACCCGTGTACGAGTATACTTGTGAAGTGTATGAAAGTACATACAGTTAGGTACGGTCAATAAGATATTTAGTAGCAAAATTAAAAATTATATTGTTTGGAACTTATATCTATTTATTTATTTTTAATAATTTTCATTTAAAATATAGTTCGAACTATAACAGAAACAATATAAATAAAAATATTCAAAGCTTGCACAAAGTTTGCAAAAATTAATTAAACTAAAAAAAAGATCAGTCCAGCACCTTCGTCTTGACCTGTCAAGTTGAATTTAAAATTTAAAATAGGTGGCAACTTTCCTACATGTAGTTCAGAAATAAGATCTCTTCAAAACAATTTTGATTGATATCTATATTGAAGTAATTTATTACACCTATTGCATAAATTCAATTAAACTTTGCAAGCAGGTGGCAGCCCTCTTCACAATATTTTCAAACCACAACCTCTTTCTTCTGGCATCCATATCGGGATACATATTTCAATTTTCTAATTGCCTTAATTAAGGCTGAACTTGATTTTTTTAAACAGATGGCAATGCCTCTACATGTAGTTTAAAATATTGATTGACATCCTTATTGTAGTAATTCATTTAACATATTGTATACATTAAATTTAATTTGGTAAACACGTGACAACTATTTTCAAAATATTCTCAATTATCATCATTATTTTATTTCCAAACCACGACCTCTTTCGTCTGACATTCATATCGGGATACTTATTTCAATTTTCTAAATGCCTCAATTTAAGGCTTTTACATGCATTTTAGAAATAATGTTATTTCAAGGCCATTTTGATTGATACAAATATTATAGTAATTCATTTAACCCATTCATTCACTTTAACTTTTTAAACAGGTGGTAACACTGTTCAACATATTTTCAAATTAAAACCTTTTTGAACCTTTTTCGTCTGACACCTGTGTTAGAACACATTTTTTAATCATCTAATTCTCTTACTTCAAGTTGAATTTAAACTTTCAAACAGGTGGCAATCCCCCTACAGGTTGTTTGGGAACAAAGTTTTTCCAAAGCCATTTTGATTGATATCCATATACTTAGTAGTACATTCATTTACTTACTGCATACGTTCAATTTAACATTTTAAACTTTTTACATATAATTAAGAAACACAGCCTTTTCAAAACCACTTCGATCTATACTTATGCTGTAATAATTGATTTAACTTATAAATAATTTGAAATACATTTTTTAACAGGTGGCAACTGTTTTTGGAAAATTAAGACGTTATTGCACATCTACAAGCCCAGCCCTTTAATTTGATACCCCATTTTGTAAAATGGAACGAACGGTACAGATCTCTCGATATTACAAACAAGTTTTCGCGTATTATGCATTGATACGCACATACATACATATGTACATACATATTAAACTTCTGCGCAATTCCATTTAAACGACCTAACAAGACATCCGATCGCCGCGCAAATACTTTCCCTCCTTTACTCTCATCGTTCGGGTCAAGTGTGAGTAAGCATAAACCAGGGCTCGAATCGTCACATACGATATCGTATTACTCGTCACGTAAAAACACATTTTTCGGATTATGACATACGTGAACGTACTCTTTACCCCATTCAGCTTATACGACTGACGGTATCACGTAATTTTCTTTCGTATGGTTTTCGATCCGTGAAAGGATGTGACTATTCGAGCCCAGTTTCTGCAAGCGTAAGTAAACTACCGATCAATAGCAAGACGCGTAGAGTATTTACTTTGCCTTCCGCAACTACTACGAGTAAAAGGTATTTGCAAGAAGAGTACTCTGCTGGTAGTACTTGCGTATTTTCGAAGAAAACATACATTTGTGGTATCTGAATAAAACTAAGGACAGGAATGTAGTGGAGCGATGAAGAGAGCGACGAGCAAAACGTACTTTCAACTAAAATGCTGATATACATACCTAAGTACATATGTATGTATGTGCATAGATACATATGTGCATAGATACATAAGTGCATAGATACGTATGTGCATAGACACATACATATATAAGTGTCCGCACATATTTTTTACAACGCTTTTATCAACTTGCAATGTTGTGTTCCAGAAACTTTCAATGTTGTGTTCCAGAAACTTTCAATGTTGTGTGTCCGACACCATAAAGCAAAGCTTTGAAAAGCTCCTATAAAAAAGCATAGTGAATAGGGCGAGGTAGATGACATCTAAATGTCGCCCTATGTACTACGTTTGCCACACCGGAAATAGATGACACGCCATTCTTTAAATAAAATTAATTGGTGCTCATTTGTATGTACATACATATGTAAATGCATGTGTGTGCACCTTTCTATTAATATCGTTGAATTATTTTAATATCTATTGCAAAATTTTATTCAGACAGGACTAAAAAGTAGAAAATAAATAATATAAAAAAAACTTTTTAATATACAACGCTTTTATAAATGGA
>NW_016157329.1:266641-268358 GCF_001687245.7 Rhagoletis zephyria | reverse complement strand
CAAAATCAAAAGTTATCAAAACAAATTCTATGGGACTGAGAAGTATTATTTTCTACTTTTAATTCCATTTATAAAAGCGTTGTATATTAAAAAGTTTTTTTTATATTATTTATTTCTCGTCACTTCCTCTGACGCTTCACTGCAGCAAAACCAAGTTGTGGGGAAAACCCTGACGAAATGCGTACAATTGAAACCATGGGTTTGAAGATTGCGCAAATTGATGTGCAACTTTCAATTTCATATTAAATATATTTATGTATGCATGTACATATGTAAAAATGTAGTTTCGATTTAAAAAAATCGGATAAAGTTTTTCTTTCGCCATTCATACACCTCTAATTTTAGTATTTATTTAAAAAAACTCAATAGAATTCAAAAACTATCTCTTGCATTTGGTTTTACTCAATACCGACTTGAGGTGTCGCACAGTGTTATAAAAAAAAAAAGCTATCAATGGGTAGGTTCAGAAGGCGCAGCAGTTGAGCGCAACCGTTGCTAAAAAAAATCAGTGATCGTTATGCGTCTTCTGCACCAAGGCACTTCAACTTGTTTTTCTTTTTAACCGACTTCCAAAAAAGGAGGAGGTTATCAGTTCGTCGGAATATTTATTTATTATTTTTTTTTTTTATGTATGTTACCGCATAACTTTGGACCACGTCAATCGATTTCGATAATTCGTTTTGCAACGGAAAGGTAGTGTCTCATACTAATTTGGTTTAGATCCGATCATTGAATCGTGAAATATATAGAGATATATATATATTTTTTTTAAGTCGGTTTTTTTTTGCTAAAAATTACTTGTATTTCCTATATTCCGTACGCTTTGAATGTCTTATCGTTGTTTTTTTTTTTAATGTTCGTTAATATCATATTTTAATTAACATTTGAATATTTGTAGTGTTGTGCGGTTTATACTTAGTGTACGTATTAAAAATGCAACACCTGAAGCGTTGTTTTTTATGTGGTGTTAAATATAAAGCAGATACCACTAATTTTTTTAACGTGCCTCGATGTCCTTCGCGTAAGGAGCGTTGCGAAAGCAGCTGTGGGGCAGAGCTGCAGCGAAATGCCTTGCTGTGCGTTAAACATTTTAAAGGAGCACATTTCACAGCACGTTTGATGCCAAGTGCTGTTCCTATGACCCTTATGCCGAAAAGTCCCTCCAACAACACTACAACTCTTGAATCAAAAACAGGAAACAACATACAAGTTAACAAATTTTAACTAAGGAAATAAATAAATAAAAATAAACTTCAAATTTACTTACAAACGTCAACCAGTGAAATGTATTTTATTACAACGCTTTTATCAACTTGCAATGTTGTGTGTCCAGAAACTTTCAATGTTGTGGATCCAGAAACTTTCAATGTTGTGTGTCCGACACCATAAAACCTTTGCTTTGAAAAGTTCCTATAAAAAAGCATAGTGCATAGGGCGACATCTGTAGTGAATAGGGCGAGGTAGATGACATCTAGATGTCGCCCTATGTACTACGTTTGCTACAGCGGAAATAGACGACACGCCATTTCTTTAAATAAAATTAATTGGTGCTCGTTTGTATGTACATACATATGTAAATGCATGTGTGTGCACCTTTCTATTAATATCGTTGAATTATTTTAATATCTATTGCAAAATTTTATTCAGACAGGACTAAAAAGTAGAAAATAAATAATATAAAAAAAACTTTTTAATATACAACGCTTTTATAAATGGA
>NW_016157329.1:259633-265674 GCF_001687245.7 Rhagoletis zephyria | reverse complement strand
GAAATCGGACTAAAATAACGGCCGCTTCTCATATAACGGTAAATTTCAGAAATGCTTGAAACTTCAATATTTCGAAATTGAAGGACGCTAATTTACTCAAAATTGATACACCCCGGCTTACCATCTAGCGGAAGGTTTCGGAAAGGTGAAAAAACATATATTTAATACTTGCACCGGGTATTTAATGTTCGGCTCCGCCCGAAATTAGACTTTCTTACTTGTTTTTATTTGTAAAGGCTCTCAAGAAAAACTAAAAATTCATATAAAATTACGCACAATAAATGGAAAATAAATTTGCTTCTATAAAAAATTTCTTAAATCAGTATGCAGCTCCTCAGAAAAAAATGCTCGTACATCTCGTCGTTACCATGTCCAACTATCGAATGTAAAAATCGGCACTTTTCAAAATCTTGATTTGCCACTAATAATTTTATTTCGTATAGCAGCATTGCTTAAGTTGTTCTTTTTGGCAACTTATTTGTTGGTTAATGACTGCAATAGTTTTATAGAAACTTAGAAATAATACTTTCATAAAATTTTAAGTACATACATAGGTTTAAAAAGCTGCTTAAATACAAAAGTTTTATGAAAATGTCATATTAAAAACTGTCTAAATCTACGTTATTTTTTATAAATAAGGCCGTAAACATTTCCTTACATCGTCAATTTCCATATTATATTTTTACTCTTTCAATTTCGGTGACCAGAGCAGCAAACGATATCAACTAGTACGCTAACAACCAGAAATGAAATTTAATACGCAAGTACTTATACCATGTTCTGACTGACAAAGAAAATACTTTGAAAGCGAGTTTTGGAATTGTGGGCTGAAGGCTGTTCACACCGGCTGTTAGTGTTTTCGTTGACATTTCGTACATCCTCTGATTGCAGTTTTGCTACACAAAAACAAAACCAAAATGCTTTCCCCACATTTTCTTTTCATTAGCAACCTCTTACTTTCATTCTTATTTTACTTTGCCAGCCAATTAACAATAAATACGAAATAGCGTATTAAAGATGATAAAATATGACTTCCACTTCGATAAATAATCGAAAAAAACTAGGGAAGATACCGATTGGAATGAGTGGAACATGAGTTTTCAAGTAGTTTTCAGCGAAAACTGGTTTTCGTTTGATAGATTTTACATGGACGAAAACACATGTTTTAGGTCGAAAACCAGTTTTAGCAACGAAAACATGTTTTCGATGTCGGTCAGAACATGGTATTACAGTACTACAAGTATACAGAGAGTAGATTTGCTACTCCCTTTCGGCAGCAGCAAATATCTCTCGTACGCGATGAGAGAAAGTAGAGTACCTACTTTGGTGGAGTAATAGCAAGTACGTCACACGATCCAGAAAATAAAGGTCGCGCCATTCGCGGACCGCTAACCCTCTCTTCGTCGATTTGACAGCATCCACCTAATCGCTGACGTCATAATATACTTTTGTTTACATTCACTGTTGCCAAATTGATGCTTTTCGCACCAAATTTAGTGGGTATTCAAATGCGTAAATTTTTGCTTGTGTGCTTGGTGCATTTTTGGTGCTTTTGTTTTTAGTTTGAAGACTTCAAATTAGATAATCTTAAAAAAATGGTAGCAAAATTTATAGCAATCGTAAGTGTGCTAAGCAATTTTACAAAAATTTAAACAAAATCATGGCACAGTGACAATCATAAACGACAACGAAATATGTGCAGCACCTTCAATCATGCCAGAAGAAATCGATCGTTGTGCAAGAAACATTGATTTTTATTAATTTGAATCGGTATCCTTACAATAAAATTATGTATTCATATAAAGTCCATAAAATACACCAATAAAAATTTGGCGCTTTTTCAAATTCAAAACTTGGCAATACTGCCTTTTGTTCGATGCTTCTTCTTTTTCTTGTCGAGTTCGTCTTGCTCTCTCATTCTGATATATTTTGACGTCACGGCCAGTTGCTCTCAGCTCGATTGGCGCAATCCTGTATTCTATCATTCTTGAGTACGTCAAGTATTTACTCTCTCAACGCCAAGTAGGTTGTGTATGTATGAGGAAAAAGAGTAACAATGTGTTGGGAGTAGAGTACAATGCAAAGAGTACTTATTGCTCGAAATGCGGCAAATACGGTGACAGGTAAGGTCAATTGACTTTATTTCGCACCAGGGTACGAAACCAAAACGAAATAAAATCCATTGACATTATTTCTCTTTCAAACATTAAATTTGTTTAGCTTCGCGGCGGCCCGCCTCAGCGCGCCACACCGCGCGTGCCGCGCTCGCGCTCGCGCCCCGCGCGACCGGGGCGTACACCACGTCACGCTACGCCGCGGCCCCCGGCCTCCCCTTCCCCGTCTCCCGCCATGCTGTAACGTAGGTAGATTTATTTTTTGTATACGTTGAAATAAAACTTGTATATATTTTAAACATCGAGGGCTAATATTCAATAAAATACCCTCTATCTGCACACTTTTCTCAAAGATGAGATTCTGATATAAAAATCCACCTAAGCTTTAACCGTCATCAGTGATATTAATGCTACCTTATATAATGACAGGTAATAAGTCCCAGATGTTTTCTAAAATCACAAATTAGTTTTTGTGCAAATTGCAGGCACAAGCCCTCGACATTTCACATTTTTATATTTGTAAGTTATTAGAAGCAGGGATGCCAACTTGGCTCACTTGGTCTCCATTTTACTTCAAATGGCACTTAATTTTTCAATTTGGCACAAAGTGCCAAAATTTCACTTTTGTAAAAAAAATTACATTTCTATACATTTTTGTGAATTCCTTTACGTGCACTTCTTTTTCTTAACTAAAATTTTCTAATTTATAAAGGCTATTCAACTGGTTTATCTTATTTTATCATTGCACTTTTGTTTGGAAAATGTAGCTTTATTTTATTGCTAAATGTGAATAATTAAAAGGATNATTGCTAAATGTGAATGATTAAAAGGAATGACACCTTTTTTGGCACTTTTATTTTTTTTTATTTGGCACATTTTAACACTTTTTTATCCTCAATATGGTACCTCATAACTAAGGATAGTTGCCAGCCGTGATTGGAAGATTTCAACTGTGTTTTGGGGCAACAACTTGTCTGCAGTAAAAAAGCATATAATTTGTGTTTCAAAAGTGTGTGAAAACCAATCAATTAACTTATATGATCTCGGTTCCGATATTAAATAATCAATAATTGTTTATACCCGCATTTTGGCACATTGGCTCGCTGAATGTGCCATCTAATAAATAGTGTCGTCATTCTCCTTAGCTGCTTTTAAATGATGTCGTCACAAATTGCTGGCGGAGACATGAATACAGTGTAAGAAAATTCTTTTTCTATAATTGTTTCCTTATAGAAAAGTTGGTTTCTTTTCCACCTTAGACATTCCGCATTCGTTCAAAATATGCAAATTTAAAACACAGAATTCTTTCAGTGTTCTTCCGGGATTTTTGGACATGGACTGTTTCTTCAATTTAATAGTGTTCGCTTTATTTTTGTGGAAACGAAACATGTTTTGCAAGTTATGGATCATTTCTACACTCTTTCTTCAAATATTTCTCGTATTCCAGCTGTGCACAGGCGTTTAGTTTTTCGCATCGTGTTTTTACATATTCGTAATTTAAATTTTTTTAATAAAATCAATTGGTGGTAGTTCATGATTGTGTGTGGATTAATATCACAACACTGAGGATTTGGCAATAACCTTTTTCATCTATTAAAAAACAACACTTACGGGGCAATGTTTATTGTAAGAACAACATTTTTTTCTATGAATCGACATACTTTAAGCATTGTTGACGCTATTTCCATTTGAATGAGGAAATAGCGTCAATGACTTTATTTCCAAATTTTTGTTGACTTTATTTCGCTTTTGAAAAGGTAATAATGTCAATTGACTTTACTTCGCACCAGGGTGGGAAATAAAGTCAATTGACCTTATTTCCATGGACCTGTCACCGGCGAATACACTTGCGCTGGAATTTAATACATATATCGTCGTTTAAAGGACAAAACCGTGTATCGTCGTTCTGCAAAACCGCATAACTGACATTTTTTGCCATAAATTGGATTTGCTCACCGAAGCTCTTGGCTCAAGCCTTCTCCATTCATCCTGCAATATACTAGCATCCGATTGCTTTATAAAAGAGAGAACCATTTTGAAACATGAGTGTTTTTACTCTCTACAAAATAATTTATGCATCCTCACATACGCGGGTTTGCATTATGTTGATACCCGGTTTTGTACTTTAAACGACGATATGTACATACATATATAATATGTGCATTTTTATATCATAGATTACTAAAAGAGTAACATATCCACATTAGCTCCAATCATTTAGGTTATAAATATTTCTCCGGAGCTGCACCATCTGATACTCAAAAGCCGAAATACCCAGCACCGACTTTTAATTTTTTGGAAAGGACTTATTTTTGTATCGATGGAATAACGCGATAGAAGTCGCCTCAAGACAATATTCGCTTATCCATTGCATTACAGTAATACAATGGCAAGAAATTTTGTATTTATTTGATTACCTCCAATAGCATGCACATGTTAAAATAATACATTCTGTAAACGAATTGGTAAGCGATTACTCTCGATTGGGGAACCACTTTTTAAGAGTAAGCGCTTACTTTTTTGTTTACCGAATGCATTATTTTAATATGTGCATGTCATTGGAGGTAATCGAATAAATGTAAAATTTCTTGCCATTGCATTACTGTAAGCTAGAGGATTTTAAAAATCTTTTTCGATGATTCTAGATTTATCAGCCTTGAAACAGCATTTTATTTGGCATATATTTTGGCGATATTTTTTGAAAGCAGCACATAAATATTCAGTTGTAACATTACACATTCGTAGAATATTTTTCCTTTCCTTTGTACTTTGTGCTCGGGATTTTTACCACGCAAAATATTCCAAGGCAGGGAAACATGAATAAAATATGCGACTGCTTTTGAAACACGAGTGGTATTCAACGGATAATTGTCAGATTCAGATTTCGACCAAGCGCAATGTAGTGAAAATCATCCGGAACGGGCTGAATGTATAACGTACACTTTCATCTTTGAGAACTTCCTTACTTTTACAATATTCTCCTGGTAGTCATCTTATTTGGAGTTTCTCATGTTGAAGATACATTCCCTCGTACAATCAGCAATATTTTTTTTTTTTGTTTAGTTTCGCCCAATGAATATCTTCTCTCTTCACAAAATTTTAAAACTGTCTCCACACCCGGCACATTAGACAGCAAGCCGTGTGCATTTTGACGTAGAATACGTCTTACGTTTCGATATAGAGGCTATCATGATACAAAAAAGAAGGTAGTTTCAATAAACAACTTTTGACGGATAATAAAATTTTTTGAAGTTTCATAAATTGTCAGTATTATCAACGGCCTTGCCACTTTGATAATATTAAAACAATACATCGGAGTATTTTCTTTCCCATATTTTTACCAATGTGAGAATATTTCAAATCAAAACTCACAATCAGTACTTGATATTTTTTTACTTACGTGGTTTGCCCCTCTTTTATTAAAAATATATAAAATGTAAACTGTTACATTGTAATTATTCTTTTTATTTTATAATAAAAACCATTAGTGCATTATGTTGTTATTTTTTTCATTTTCTTATTTTGATATACAATTTTCGTTTCTTTAATCTTGCGATTTAAAAATCGAATTCTAAAGAATGTTCTTCCCAAATAAAATCTTTTTATAATATTTTGGTCCAAATTTACTTTTAAATTTCTCATCAGATTTTGCAAAAATTTTGGCTTTGTGGTTAGCGAATCACCATTAATTTCAACAAATTTTGAATTCAAAATTTCCAATGTATGCAAAAAACTTGAATTAGGCTTGTACAGACCGCCCTCCGATAAACAGTTAACATACGTATAATTTTGATCACTTTCTTCATGCGTCCTGAAGCCTAGTTTTGTCAACCCCATTTTCGAAATTATGTAGGCGGCAAAGTTTTCAAGTCCATCATATTCCACATCTTTGAGTGGACTGATGAAATCTTCTGCTTCATGCTCTTC
>NW_016157329.1:244924-259608 GCF_001687245.7 Rhagoletis zephyria | reverse complement strand
CAATAAGCTTTTTCAGAGGCGTCTGAAAACCCATGAACTTGTACCCGGTGAGTAGGAGAGAATTGCACCCGGCGGGGAATAACAATTTCATTAATCGCGGGGAGGTTTTCGCGCAGTGTTGCATGTTTGGAAAGCGCCGGGTTTTACGTGCTCGTCCCATTCGGTTCCTTCCAACCAGAATTGCTGAAGGAGCATTTTTGCGGAAATCATTATTGGCGTTAGCCATCCTGCCGGGTCAAACAGTTTTGCTACCGCCGATAATATTTGCCGTTTTGTCCTTGCGTTGGCAGCGGGTACAGGGTCGTACGTGTAGGAGAAGGAGTCCGTTAGTGCGTTCCATTTTATGCCTAGCGTTTTTGTAGAGCTAGTGTCCTGAAACTGGAGAAAATCAACATCAAGGACCTCGGAGTCTGGGACTGATTCCAGGATTTTTGGGTGATTTGAGGTGATTTTTCGTAGTGGAAAACCTGCAGATTTTAGGGCGTCTTTAACTTGAGATAATGAGCTTATAGTGGACTGTATATTATTCTTGTGAATCAAAGCAACTGTCGAAAATTTCCAGCTGTAAAGAGTTACGAATTGGCCATCGTACAGTTCCATAATAGGGCATTCGCACGCTCCGATTTTACAGGCAACAAAAGTTGAATACGAAGTTGAATGAGAAGTTGAAAGTGAAAAAGTTGCCATCTCTATTCAAACGAGGCGATTTTCGATTCAACATGAATCGTTATTTACATTATTGAAAATGAATTTAAATCGCAAAATTGTATCAATCGGTGTAAATTTGGTCAGCCAAGCGTTGGTAGAAGTGCTTTTAACGAAGCTGAAAGATAAAATAAGAGTAAAAAAGTAAAAGGGAAAAAAGTATGTCTACAGAACAGTGTTGGCATTTTTGGTACAATTGTACTTGGCTGTTACAATTTCATTTACCATATACTGCCCTACTACGCAGTACTTTTTAGTACAATTTTGTAATGAATACTAAAAATATATAGCTCTGCAAATTCACAGCAAGAAATTTTTTGTATTCTCTTTTGTTCACCTGTTCGTATTTACCTTTGTAAGTTTTTAAAAATGGCTTGATCGTACCAGTATAATATAGCCTAGGCAAATTTTTAAAGAAAATTTTCGATACTAAGTTTTATTAAAACAAAATGTCGAAGTCAGCTTCATAAAGAAACAAAGTCTTCGTTAGTTATAAGAAGATATTTTCTTAAATATAATACTTTTACGGCACTCACATATTGACAATATTTTACTATTTATTTTATTATTCTTTAATTTTATCTATCTGTGTATAAAATATAATGTATTCCTTAAGAAAAATTTTTTAAACCAAGATTAAATCTTTGCGAAACATCCAAAAACCAACATACTTTCGAAAAATTTCGAGCTTTATTAATATTCTTTAGTTTTTTTAGCCCATCCAATTTTAGTATAATAAAGTGCAAGTTTAAAGTAGCTGGGACTTACCGTTGAACTTGGCAATTTTTTTTGTTGACGATGTCAGCCATTTTTTTCCATACGAAGTGTGTTGAACGATTTTTTTATATGGAGAATATTAGCAACACCTTCATCAAAGAAATCTTAAAAAACTTAGTTATACTAAAATTTAATGGGCTAAAAAATCGCACACTCAAAATAATTCTAGGAAATCGAATTAAAATGTTCGAAATTTTTACGAAAGTGTGTTGGTTTGGAAAAGTCCAATTTTTGTATGGATTTCGTACTGAAGGAACAATTTTATTTCCCAACACTGATACAGAATGTAAACAAACACAGGGTTGCAAGGAAAAAAAGTTGAACGAGCTCAAAGTTGGCTGGCGACCAACTTTGTTGAAAGCGATTAGTTGAAAGGCCGTTCGGACGAGGCGATTTTTGCTTTCAACTAAAAGTTGCCTGAAAAATCGCGACGTGCGAAGCCCTATAAGTAACGTAAGGCTATCTGCACACTTGTCGTCCAATCATAGTTGAGTTATCGTCTCGCCCTGAAATTTTGAGCCGAGCACATGCATTTCAAAAGAGATCTGCACACTTGTCGTTATCGGCTTGTTATCGGCAAATCGTAGAAGATGCAGAAACGGATAAGTCCGGCACTGTCGTTTGCTAATCGTTGTGCACGCATTGTTTGTTTACATTTTATGGTGAAAAAGTTAATATTTGCATAAAAATTGCATAAAAATTAGTATTTTTTGCATAAAATCTTTGGAAATTATTAAAAAGTGGATAATTGCATCAAAATTCAATAAATGTGAGCGTTTAAGCTATAAAATATTACGAAATTGTAAAAAGTCCCTGTGTGCATGCACAAAACACATTTCAGGAAAAGACAAGAAGAGATGTTACTGCAAAATGATGTCTAGAATTGTTGCAGCAAAGTCTATATTTTAAAAATTGCCGGTTTTTGTAAATATTTCGCGAAAATATCAACAAGAAAAACAGAAAATACCTTCTCCAAGTGAATTTTTAGACGCCAAATGAATTGAAATATCACGACCGAGTGTGCGAAAGTGTAGTCGTAATGTAATCGTAGCATCATGATTGTGACGATGAAGCAACTATGATTGGACGACCAATGTGCAGAAAGCCTAACTCTTCCTCCTATCGTTTTTTCTGACAGGCTGTAGGTGTGAGTTTGGCAGGCTGTAGGTGTGAGTTTGGCAGGCTGTAGGAGTGTTTTGGGTTAGTGTATTGGTGTTTTTGGTTGATGCACTAATTTTGAATAAATCGTAATAAAAATTTAAGAAATTGTAATAGAAATCAAAGAAATTGTAAAAGATGAGCAAATGCCAAAAAACCGGTGATCTCAACTGTAGGCGTTTTTTGGCAAGCTGATAGTGATTTTACTTAGGAAACTGTACGATGGAATTGGCACAGCAGAAATGTAAAATATTCTCACCATAGTAAAAAGTTTTTCCCACCAAAGAACTTTTCTACTGATTAGCACAGGCCCTTATATTTTGATAAATATACCATCTTTGCAATGTTCAAAATGGCTGTAATGGTGCAAGACCGATAGAATAAAAGCTTGCGCTGATTGATGTGAAATTCGGGAGATTAGCGTGAATATTACGTCATCGCAGATACGCTGGTGGAGAGAGCTGAAACTATGTTCACATTACCAACATAAAATACTTAGTTTCCTTTAAAATACCTCACTAAATTAAGTGCATTCATACTCGCGATTCTTTATTTGTCTTGACAGCTTTGTAGCAACCCTGTGTTATTGTTTATTTAACCAAAAGAGGTCGCGAATGTGAGTAATTGCGTATATTTTTATATTCTGAGTTGTTTGTGGTAATTTTTTAGATTTTAGATGAGTGATCAAAAGAGAAAGCTTCTGGAAATGTTTTACAAACTACCACGCGCGATTATTAAAAACAAAAACGTGCAACACAATGACATATCAGATATGGGACACTACTTTTTTCGATTATTATCGATAAAATTAGAGCCTACACTGATTTGTTCGTGATTTGGTTCTTGGTTTAAGATAAACTACGTACTTTCAACTTAATTTACTGAGAGACTTTACAAGGCGAAATTACTTAGTTTGTACTTAATTTATGCGTAAATTAAGATTGACCTCTAAATTACGCCAATGGGAACATAGTTTGAGAGAGATCTATCAATATGTCTATGTTTTGCAAGTGTGTATGTATGTATATGTATATCACACAGGCAACACACAAAATCTCCTATGAAGTCATATTTCTTGCAAAATTTTCAAGAGAGAGCTAGCGGTATCACAACCAGCGCTACCTACTGTATTCGTTTCACCAGGGTAATGGTGAATACAGAGATACTACCAGATGTTCAAAAATTAAACAGGTACACTAAAATGAAGGGATATTACACAATCTACTTCTGTTTCATAATGAGCTTGATACAATTAAGGCCCGTTTACATACAACTTTGGCGTTGCGTTGGCGTTGGCGTTGGTTTGACAGAACGCACGTTAAAAGTATGCTTGCTACAATGAACGCTTGGCGGCGAATCCTTGGGCCACTAAATTAACATATTAACGACAGATAAATTAATATTTCATATCAATAATTGCATTAAAAACGATATTTCTTGCCCGCACTTGATTAAAAAGGAAAAATATTTCACATAATTTTATTTATTCGCAACAGCTGACGAGCGACGCACGCGAAAAGTTGAGAGTTGGCCATCTTTTTGCTTTGTGTTGGCGTGAGCGTTGTCGAATTTTGGCTATGTGGACGGCTGCATTTGAATTCATGTATTCATAGTCAGCTGTTGAAGCGACGCCAACGCCAACGCAACGCCAAAGTTCTATGTAAACGGGCCTTTAAGGCCGGTTACTCAATGTCTTGTTAACACTAATCTCCGGTAACACATTGTTATCGACGTATTCGACTCCATTCATACAACAGGAAGTCGGTAACGTCGATAACTATGTTTAACCGGAGATTAGTGATAACCAGACATTGAGTAACCGGCCCTTAGTGAAGATTTTTAATAAAAATTCCGTGACATTTTCTTTACTATTTTCATCATCTGGCAGCACCATAATCTGTGTTCATTTCCAGCACTTCCATGTAATGAAATTTTTATAGTGAATTGCGCAATTTGGCTGAGATTTCCTATAATGGACCATTTCCTATATCACTCAAAGTATTACGAATTTTTTTTTGAAATTCGCAGGGGGTGTTGTAATGCTTATAAAGGTGTTCTTTAAATATTTTTCTGTTGTTGTTGTAGCGTCACTACTAAGCCCAGCTTTTTTCGGGTCTACGTTCAACTAACGGGAGGCCCAGGAAACGAGCTGTTTCAATGGGTTCGGACCAGAGGGAGAGGGGTGTTAGCTGAGTCGGATTGAGTTAATAGTTCTTTTTAGCCAAAAATACTTTGTGATGCAAATAGTAATTACGGCGCTTTTTTCTAAAAAATCCAATACTTCCATATATCTTGAAAATTTTTAATAAAAAATCGCGCGATTTTTTATTACAAATTTTCGCCTGCGTCCCTTTTTTCTACAAAATCCAGTACTTCCATATATCTTCAAAATTTTCACGTGCGACCCTTTTTTTATCAATTCTTCCATATATAGTGAAAATATCCAATAAAAAAGCTATAACATATATGTACATGTCCACTTTATTATTTACGTTTTCATTGATTTCCTTTTCAGCACTTTTTTTTTACACATTTTTTGTGTTGTGTGGCAGCACCGCAATTTCAGTTCACTCGATGTACAAAGGAAAATGTGAGGGTGGGCTTTAGCAGTCAGCCGCACCTTGTGTTTTAAGAAAACCAGGCGGAATTAATGGCTGATTCACATACAACTTTCTTCGCTTTGCTTGATAGTTCTTTGCTTTGACATAGAAGATCGATGTAGGCATATGCATGAGTATGCTCACATAAAAAACGCTTGAAGCAAATCAAAGCAAAACGATGCAAAATCTTGGGCAACTCTCAACTTTTGCCCGCTTTGGCAATCAGCTGTCTACATGTATCTTTTCTCGTGCGCTTGCATTTGCATTTAATGACAAAAATAGAGTAAATAGGAATTTTCATTGCTATTATTAATGCATATTCTTATATTGTTATCTATTTTACAGATAAAATATATGGAGGATAAGGAGAACGCAAAAGCTGCCAAAGCGTTTATTGTAGCTTACCTTCTGCGTTTCACACTTTGTTGTCAAAATTTGAACTGTCAAGCAAAGCGAGGAAAGTTGTATGTGAATGGCCCTTAACAAATGAAACTTGGTCAAGTTGTTAAGGGAGGTATCCTCTAAAACATGTATAACTAAAAAATATAAACAATGTCATTGTTTAAAAGTTATTTGTTGTTAAAACTTCTTAAGTCGTTCCACTTGGTTTCCTTAACAAAAAGTGCATTTGTCACATACTTTCATATATATAAATGCACATAACATTGTACTTAATACTTTACACACTTTTATTTTATTTTATCTTGTTTATAAATCACTTTAATTCAACTTTTATCGACTCGTAAATTACATTGAATTGCACCCATATTTACAATAACACATGGTTGCAAACTGACACATGATATGTGTTGCCATATTGTACAAAACAATACATACAAAGAAAGCAATGTTTGAAAAGGAATACAGGGGAAATCAATACAAAAGAAAATGAAAATTTACCGCTACTTTTATTCTGGGCGTGTATTATTATCAATGAGGGTGTACGGTCACAAACCCCTGCGCAAAAATATTGCTCATGACGTAGGCGGTGTTGGTCCCGCCCGATTTGTTTGCTTTAAGTTCGGCCGAAGGCCGCCTACGCAGAAAGGTTTTCTCTGCAAACGGTGTTCAGCTCCATTTCTTCGCAAAACAGAAAGGAGAATTCTACTGCCTGAGGGTTATAATTCCTAAGTGCGGCCGAAGGCCGCCTACTTAGAAAGGTGTTCTCTGCAAAAGGTGTTCACCCTACGCAGAGAGGTGTTCTCTGCAAATGGTGTTCAGCTCCTTTTCTTCGCAAAACAGAAAGGAGAATTCTACTGCCTGAGGGTTATAATCTCTAAGTGCGGCCGAAGGCCGCCTTCGCAGAAAGGTGTTCTCTACAAACGGTGTTCAGCTCCTTTTCTTCGCAAAACCGAGATAAGAATTCTAATAGGTGAAAATTCGGAATTAAAAATCTGCTTTTATTATTCAAAATTTCAGTCTGGTAGCACCAAGGTGTATGTTATTTAGCTATCTTATTCATCGTTTATATGAAAACTTTAACAATAAATTATATAAGAACTATAGGGTTGCTAGAAAAAAGGGGATATTTTTGAAATCAGGGGGTCCTATTTCAACCCCCCTCATCACCCTTTTTCTAGAATTTGCCGTCCGTCTACAAAAATTTTCCCAAATGTGAAGTTAAATTTCACTTTTTTTACAACTTTAACAACGAATTACTTAAAAACTATAAGCCTCCGGAGGTGGATTTTCAGAGTTAAAATCCCAAAAAGCCGCTCTAAACTCCCTCATTTTTTTTCAAAGCCTGGTCCATTATTGGAAAATTTTCCCCGCAATTTTAAAAGCTAATAACTTTTTAAATAGAAGCCTACGCGCTCTAAGGTTTTCACTATTAGAATCAGAAGAAGCTCCTCTACACGCCTTCATTCCTCATTTTCCACTCAAACAGGCAGTTACTAAAGAAATGTGTGTACTTAAGCAGCTTGTGCACTTATAAAGAACTGTACTTAAAAGTGGTTTATTTATATCGACTTTTGATGTATTCGGATTATTCAGACGATTTAATAGTGATGGGAACATTTGAAGCCCATCAATGTGTCAATTGTTGGTGTTAGTTTGACCATTCGTTTTTGGAAAATCTAAAGTTCTAGTCGTGCAAAGTATGTATCTGAGTATAAATTCATGAACTAGTGTTATATCGTATTATTGTTAAAATGTTTTTTTGCTTGTTTGAATGTTATCAAACAATTTTACTGAAGTTATTGGGTGGTACTCTGCTCCATTTGTCCTCTATCCTATGGGTGAATCGGTAAAAGCTATAGGAAATTTTGAGAAATAACACATTTCTTATTATGAGATATATTTACGTTTTTCTTATTATATTGCCTTACGCATACGGAGCTGTTTAAATCTATTTTATTTGTTTATGAATTGGGGTGATGCTGTTCACACAGACTTAGCTTTTGGCCACTAACTTCACAAGTTTTATGAGCTGAATTTTTATTCAGTTCGCAGCCTACCTCTTTTACCGATTTACTCACACTCGTGTTTATACTATTTATTTACCAATTTCTTTTTCTACGTATATAGGATTTTAAACGATTTATAAAGTAAAAAAAGGATACATAGTGATTATAGACGCCATGACAATGAGTTGCTCCAATGATTATGATTCAGTTATCACCGACATAAGTCCTTCCATGGGAGACGAAGAAAATTTAGGAAGTAGAACCGAAGCATATATTGAGTTACTTGAAGGAAAGTCAAATATTGGAGAAGACTTATGGCAAACTCCTAAAGCGCAAGGCTTGTATGATCCGCAGAATGAACATGAAGCATGTGGAGTAGGCTTTATAGTTTCTATAGACGGTACACCATCACATAAGGTAAGAATAATACATAAAATGTTGTCATTGAAAAAAATTTTTGTGGACATGTTTAGTTATTTGTACAACGTTCTTGTTGTGGGGGCGAAAAGAAGGGGGAGGGGGCCCTAAACCCTCTTAACGAAAGAGGATGAACCGCACTTTATTGCCCAATAATAAGGGCTGAACACCTTTTGCAGAGATATTTCGTGGATATTTTTTGTGTTTGACAGCTCAGCTCGGAAATTTGCAAAAAATACCATATTTCAAAACGAAATTTTTAATAAATTGGTACCCAGATATAGAATTTTTTTGGGAAATCTTTAGCCATGATACAAAAAAGAAGGTAGTTCCATTTCATGATTCAATTATTAAAGGTTTTGTAAGTAGCTATTTTCTAAAATTTTACACTCCCACCCACAGGGATGGTTTTTGGAAGCAGGAGAAAAAGGGGAAGAATCATGGTTCCATTTAATGACATTCGTTGTTGTTGCTAACCATTTGACTTTTAATAAAATTATGACATTTCATAAAATTCATGCTACCTGATCACCAGCGATAATATTTTTTTTTTTTGTAAAAGTAAACAAAAATGTATGAAAATGAGTGAAGTTTAGTGAAGTTATTGTGGTGTAGTGGTAAGCAGTGCGCGCTTCCACTCCGCAACGCCAGGGTTCAAGCCCTGGTCAAAGCAACATCGCAAAAAATATAGAAAAAAAAAGGTTTTTTCTTAACAGCGGTCGTCCCTCGGCAGGCAATGGCAAACCTCCGAGTGTATTTCTGCCATGAAAAACAGCTTCTCATAAAAATACAATCGCCGTTCGGAGTCGGCGTAAAACTGTAGGTCCCTCCGCTTTGTGTGACAACATCAAGGCGCACGCCACAAATCGGAGGCGAAGCTCGGCCAAACACTAACATATGTGTAAGCGCCAATCTATTATTATTATTATTATTATTATTGAACATATATGAAAGGAGGGCTGCATGACCATCCGTCACCTCTCGAATTCAAGTACAGATTTCGATCATACCTTCTAGGTAATTTTTTAACCACTTAAAGAAATTATTGTTGTTGTCATAAAGATTCTAAAATGTATGCATGAACTTTATTAGAGCGAAACGAAACTATTTTGAGCACGGAAACAAATGTTGAGTCTTCAAGTGAAGTAATGTTAAAATTTGAAGAGGAGTTGCTCAGTGAAAATGTTTTCAAACCACTTAACGATATTGAAATATCCGCAGAAGAAGAACTCGAGGTAAACTCCTTACCCTTTCGTTTTTATTTGATTTCTAATTTTTTTAAGTAGCTCGCAGCGAGCTACTTAAAAAAATTAGAAATCAAATAAAAACGAAAGGGTAAGGAGTTTACCTCGAGTTCTTCTTCTGCGGATATTTCAATATCGTTAAGTGGTTTGAAAACATTTTCACTGAGCAACTCCTCTTCAAATTTTAACATTACTTCACTTGAAGACTCAACATTTGTTTCCGTGCTCAAAATAGTTTCGTTTCGCCCTAATAAAGTTCATGCATACATTTTAGAATCTTTATGACAACAACAATAATTTCTTTAAGTGGTTAAAAAATTACCTAGAAGGTATGATCGAAATCTGTACTTGAATTCGAGAGGTGACGGATGGTCATGCAGCCCTCCTTTCATATATGTTCAATAACTTCACTAAACTTCACTCATTTTCATACATTTTTGTTTACTTTTACAAAAAAAACAAATATTATCTCTGGTGATCAGGTAGCATGAATTTTATGAAATGTCATAATTTTATTAAAAGTCAAATGGTTAGCAACAACAACGAATGTCATTAAATGGAACTACCTTCTTTTTTGTATCATGGAGGCTATGCTCAAATGTTGTAGTTATAATTTTTAGAGCTTCACGAAAACGCTTATTGCACGAGAACTCTTGAAGCGATTTCAAATATAAGTGTGGCGTTTCAAAGATAAAATTCCAGATCTATCGACAGATTCATTTTTGTAAGTAACCATTTCGGTTTCTGTCGTAGAAACAACGGTAAATATTGGCTTATTTTGGGGTAAATTTTGAGCCTTTAAAGTGCTCTAGCAACTTATGATTTGCAGATATAACTTTCATTTTCGGGATATAGGTTCTTTGGAGCAATATTATCGTGTACAAATTTCATATAAATGCAACAAATATTGAGCATATTAAGACAAAATTACCAAAATGCCCGAAAACCGCTCGAATGATTTTGTTTTTGTTTTCTTTAATAAAAAAATTCAAGTTTTTTCCTTTCGTTTGGTATATGGGAAGTACTGGTTGATATCTTCTAAATATGTTTATTTTATTAAAATATATGGGCATAAATGATTTTCCATACAAAATCACTTCGTCATCATTTTGCAAACACGTGCTTGCGCTGGAAGTGAGAGAAGGAGACAAAAAGTAGGTGTATGTGTGTGTAGGGATTTCGGCTTTTGGGTAACAGATGGTGCAATATTTATAACCTAATCGCAGCGTATGTATGTAAATACATGTGACTCCTCAAAATGGCGTGACTCCTTTTTTTAAATTCTGACACTCGCGGCTTTATAGTTTACTGTAGCTGGTGCGTACCTAACTATTATCGGACAACTGTTATAGTGTTCTGGAGCATAAAAGAAATCAATCTCGACGAGGCAGGCTTATGTGCTTTCATTATAAGATAGTTAAAAAAACAACTTCCTTAATAGGTTACGATGCGTGCACAAAAGTGAAACTGCATATTTTTTATCAGCACATCGTCTGCAATCGCAAAATTTTACCAAATACGTGTGTGCTCCATTGTACAATATATTATTGAACTATGATCCTCGTGCACCACGTTTTTATTTGTTCTTTAAAAAGTTACAGAGCGAAAAAGAGTTAAGCACAATTACAAAAACAAACCAATATATATAATACCCAAGGCATTTTTTGTCCATGTCATTAAATCTGCACCGTTCGTTCGATTTTCGAAAATGAGGTGTCAAATGAAATAGATCGGGCTGTAGATGCTAGGACTTACTATTGATTTATGGTAGTTTACGTTCGGAAATTTTATTTACATGAAAGAAATGCGGAGCACGGTGAATAAAAAACAATTGCCAAAAATCAACAGTAAGTCCAAGGTACTTGAAATTTGCAATTTGCTTGCTAGTATTTGACGGGCAACTAAACTGAATACAAAAATTTTGTCCAAAGATGCTGATCAAGAAGTTAGAAATTTTGGTCAAACTTTGCTAATTTTTCATAATTTTGCACAATGTCTGAAATTTGGATTTATATCGTGTGTGCTAAGTAATCAGCTATACATACATAAACAAATAATAAACATTAAATAAACTGAAGAAAAATAGCCAAAACTTACTGAAATGTCGCGTCCCAGTTTTTATTTGGTTCAATGTATGTGTATCTCGGTAACCGATTTATCAATTTGTACCAAACTCAGTATAATCATTGACCTTGGCATAGAAAAGCTATATTCTGAAAATTTTTGAAAGCGGACTAAAATTACGCCCACTTGTTATTTCCAAAAAATAAAACGCGTAAAAAACGTTAAAAACTTATGGTGCGTTGCTTTAAAATGTTTCACCACGATGGATGTTGTATTCTAGCAGCTAAAGGAACGTATACTAAAAACGATTTAAAAAAAAATATATTTTTTTCACAAAAAAATTCGAACTTTTTGAGTATTGCCAACATACCTCGAAGATATTGAAGAGCGTCGCGGTCAGTATTGTTTTTTTGTGACAAATTGTTTCATGTAACCAAGTTTGAGATGGAGAGATGGCAATATAATTTTTTTCAGTGGTATCATTAGTGCATTTTTTCCCCCGATTTGAAACATTTTTGGTCGAGGCCAGTCTTTTCATTCGTATTTATTCACCGCTCGACTAGGGTTCGAAATTTCAGGCTTTGGTATCGATACTGAGTACTCATTCTGGCATAGAGCTCATAGTATCGATACTCTATCAGGAAAAAAGTATCGATACTACTCAGTATCGAGCTCATTAAAATACGTTTTTGGGATACTACAATTATTTTATTCTTCATTCGCATAATAGTTGTTTCCTGAAACTGAAACAATAGAAATTTAAAATATTTGATTTTTATTTCATTGTAGAACTTACTTTCACGTTAGAAGTAATTTTAACGTTAATTGTACATACATACATACATATGAGTAGTCCAATTGCAAAGTGCGCTATGTAAATTTTTTTCGATTTTTAGGTTTTGGTGGTTACGTACCAGTATTTAAAGTAGTTTCATGTCCACTAACAATACAGTGCAAAATCCTTATATATTCTAAAAAAAAAAATAACATCAAATGTTAGCTACTCTAGCAAAAGTCGCTATAATACTTACTGTATGTATATTAGGGTGGCCCTTAAAAATGAAATTTTAAGTCTCACCCCCTCAGTCACTAATACAACGGTCAAAGATATCACATATAAATTTTAGTCCCGATTGGAGACGGTTAAGGCGTGTCGCACAGGGGTCAAAGTTCAGATTCCTCTATGGAGACTCAAAAAATTTAAATAAATTTTTTTTTCTTCTAATACCCAAAATCGATACTACTGTAGGCGCAGATANCTAAAAACGATTTAAAAAAAAATATATTTTTTTCACAAAAAAATTCGAACTTTTTGAGTATTGCCAACATACCTCGAAGATATTGAAGAGCGTCGCGGTCAGTATTGTTTTTTTGTGACAAATTGTTTCATGTAACCAAGTTTGAGATGGAGAGATGGCAATATAATTTTTTTCAGTGGTATCATTAGTGCATTTTTTCCCCCGATTTGAAACATTTTTGGTCGAGGCCAGTCTTTTCATTCGTATTTATTCACCGCTCGACTAGGGTTCGAAATTTCAGGCTTTGGTATCGATACTGAGTACTCATTCTGGCATAGAGCTCATAGTATCGATACTCTATCAGGAAAAAAGTATCGATACTACTCAGTATCGAGCTCATTAAAATACGTTTTTGGGATACTACAATTATTTTATTCTTCATTCGCATAATAGTTGTTTCCTGAAACTGAAACAATAGAAATTTAAAATATTTGATTTTTATTTCATTGTAGAACTTACTTTCACGTTAGAAGTAATTTTAACGTTAATTGTACATACATACATACATATGAGTAGTCCAATTGCAAAGTGCGCTATGTAAATTTTTTTCGATTTTTAGGTTTTGGTGGTTACGTACCAGTATTTAAAGTAGTTTCATGTCCACTAACAATACAGTGCAAAATCCTTATATATTCTAAAAAAAAAAATAACATCAAATGTTAGCTACTCTAGCAAAAGTCGCTATAATACTTACTGTATGTATATTAGGGTGGCCCTTAAAAATGAAATTTTAAGTCTCACCCCCTCAGTCACTAATACAACGGTCAAAGATATCACATATAAATTTTAGTCCCGATTGGAGACGGTTAAGGCGTGTCGCACAGGGGTCAAAGTTCAGATTCCTCTATGGAGACTCAAAAAATTTAAATAAATTTTTTTTTCTTCTAATACCCAAAATCGATACTACTGTAGGCGCAGATATCACGTATAAATTTTGGTCCCAATTGGAGTCGGTTAAGGCGTGTCGCACAGGGGTCAAAGTTCAGATTCCCCTATGGAGACTCAAAAAACTTAGATTAATGTTTTTTTACGCCTTACCCTACTCAAATCGGGACCTAAATTTATATGTGACATTTTCGAAGTTAGTAGTATCGATTTTGGGTATTATATGAAAAAAATATTAATTTTAATTTTTTGAGTCTCCATAGAGGAATCTGAACTTTGACCCCTGTGCGACACGCCTAAACCGTCTCGGATCGGGACCAAAATTTTTGTGTGATATCTTTGACTATATTAGCATCGATGTGGGGGTTGACGTTTAGGAAATCTGATGTAATAATGTACTTAATATATTTAAGGACTACCCTAATGTATATATACACTTTAAAAAGTCGCTATAATATTTATTGTGCTTATATATATAAGTTCAAAAGTCTCAATTTTCTGATGAACTTAGAAAACTGCAAGAAAACGTAGTAGTTTCGGTGCCTAGTGGAAGACGTCTTAAAAAAGAAGCAGAACAACCTTCATTATTAGGCTCTTATTTATCCAAATTTTCAGATAATAAACAGAAATATACAATTGGAGTTTACTTGTTGTTGTAGACGTTTTTTTTTTAATTTATGGCTTACTATTATGAAATCACATAACGCTGTTTGCAAGTGGACTACTCATATATACAGATGCGTGCAGCTAATTAGCAACGAAATTCAAAACGATATTGCTTGGAAATTATGTTTATTTATTTATTTTTAATAATTTTCATTTAAAACATAATTCAATCTATATCAGAAACCACAATAACAAAAGTTGCAAACACATGATCAAAATTTTTTTTTTACATGGAAGAAAATCCGCAACACCCTCCACAAAAAAAATTCTAAAAAATCAACGGTAATTTTTAGCGACTTGAAACTTCCACTTTATTATACTAAAATTTAATGGGCTACAAAACTGCATACCCCAATATTTTCTATATATTCTAATTAAAAATTTTGAAATTTTGATGACGATTTTTTTAAGTTGGATTAATTTTTTTTGCAATTTGTGCAAGCTTTGCAACTTTTGTTATTG
>NW_016157329.1:244083-244914 GCF_001687245.7 Rhagoletis zephyria | reverse complement strand
TTTGCAACTTTTGTTATTGTGGTTTCTGATATAGATTGAATTATGTTTTAAATGAAAATTATTAAAAATAAATTAATAAACATAATTTGCAAGCAATATCGTTTTGAATTTCGTTGCTAATTAGTTGCACGCATCTGTATATATATATATATGGGCAAATCTCAAAAATAGGTACACTTTCAAAAAAAAATTTTAATTTTTTAATTTGTGAGCACACCTATGTTTTATATATAGTTTTATTCGTAATCTCTTAATAAATCGATTAATATAAGTATAATTCATTTTTATCAAGTGCTTCGAAAGTTAGACGAGGAATGAGCATGAAATAGAAAACAAAAGAATAAGCTGGGTTGAAATTACGCTGTTCAAGTTGTAAATTTTGAGGAAAGATTTTGAAAGTTGAACTCACTTATTTGGGATGTTCTAAATTCAATGGCATGCCCTGTTTTACCAGATTGACTCCGATTTTCGAGATAACGGTACTTTAAAATTTGATTAAATTTTAACTATTTTATAAATAACTCCCTCAGTTTTGAAGTTATTTTAATAAAATTTTCCACATAACAGTTTTTTAATATTACCTTAATTATTCCTTAAAATTATAGAAATAGGTTAACATTAACATATAGCTCCAATACAACTGATTACTCAGATATGTGTTTTTGCGCAATAACTCTAACTTCATATCTGAGTAATAAATTGTATGCGTGCTATATGTTAAATTGAACCTATACTAAATTTTAACCTGTTTAATTGAAGTAGTTATAACGCAAAACAACGTCTCTGATCAATCAGTTGTATGGGAGCTATATGTTTTAGTGAACCGATTTC
>NW_016157329.1:240086-242583 GCF_001687245.7 Rhagoletis zephyria | reverse complement strand
AGGTACATTCTGTCGAGTGAATTTCGGTACTACCCCCTCTAAAACTCGAGCGCCTCAAAATTTATAAGGATTTGAAGATTTTTAAATAAATCTGGGAAAACTTATATTTTGAAAGCAATGAATTTTTCGCCATTATTAAATTTTTAAGAGATGCGCTGTTTAAAAAAGGTTCGAAAATACACATAAAGTGGCCAATGTACATAATGAAATTGTTAAATTAGTTAAATAATAGCCATACAGCTTTAATATGGCGTCCAGCTGAGTTTCCGTATTAGGTTAAGTTTACAACCTAACTTATTAGCGTAGCGAGAATACATAAAAATCGCTTCTAACCAACATTTACACAGTCTTTGGTGTTTATCGCTGTGCAAGCAAATAAAAATTATGCAGTTTGTTAAAAAAGCTTTTTCTCATACTTAAAGCCCAAATAAATAAAAAATATACATACGTACATATTTATATAATAAATTAAACATCTCTTTTACTGCTATTATTTTACAATACAATATGCTTAAGTTTCGGTATAAATTGTCAAAGGGTTGTGGAAACAAAAAAAATATATTAGGGGAATCCCTACGTAGCAATGTATCACACGTTTTGTTGCTTTCCCAACAACAAAATATGTGCTAGATTGGTACGTAGCAACTTTAAATCTAAAATGCTACTCATCGTAAACTCCCCTATTCTAAAAAATTAGTCGTGTATAATTTTGCTGCAATTTAAACACTAGCTACTTTTTAATCGCCAGCGATTATGCTGGCGAAGAAGTTTCTTTGGATTGAGCGATTTCCATTGCATCGTGTAACGCTATTACTCTAGGTTGTGAACTTAGCCTTACTTTTATAATACTTTGAAAATATGGTCGTCGTTGAAAACTTACACAGATTCTTGAGTTTGGTACAAAAATATTTACCAAGCCAAGAACGGTGTATTTATTTTGCCCTAGAATTTGGTATAAAAAATGTTCCTTGCCAAATGAACACAGTTGACAGAAGTTTAAGCGCCTACCACACGTCCATTATTCGAACGCAAACGCGAACGTATACATTTCAACATGTTTTGTTAACGTTCGCGTACGAAAAGAAGAAATCAAATCAGCGTTCGCCTATGTTATGTAGAAAAAATTCTCGCTGTTGTTCGTACTCATATATACTATGCAACTTATAGCTGCATTTGTGAAGGCATGATGTTGAATCATTAGTACCCAAACAAACTTTAAGCGTGTATGGGTGCCTTATTGATGCATATTTCACCACTGGTGTATTAAATATACCAACCAGTGTTACCACTCGACAATATTTTTAGGAACAAAAAATCCTACCAAATCAGTTTCCAAACTACCAATTTTTTTTAATCATCAGATATTGATATTTTATTTCGTTTCTGATTTTACTTCATGCAAAAGTATGAATCTTTGATATTAATTCAATTTATATCAATTATTTTATGTCTAAAATGTAAAAAAAATACAATCGATATAAACATTTTATATTTGGTAACAAAAAAAATTTATTACTGTGCTCGCGCAATTTTATTTTTATTTATTTGTTTTCATTTAACCATGATGCAATAAAATTACGGAATATCAGCAACATAATCTTAATATTTCGGTACGAGTTTTAGGCTATTTTAGCACGCTTTCAGTACGCTTTTCTACTTTCACATCACCATTGTATTACCGCCATTCGACAAAATTTATTTAAAATTTTTACAAATGTTCTAATAAACGAATACTATGCAACAACAGCTCAATGCGTTTTTGACATTTCGAACAGCCCCGAAATGAAACTACCAATTTATCAAAACGGCAACACTGATAGCAGCTCTACTTGCGGTATGTATAATAAGCTCATATAAAAACAGGCAGTGTATTATGTACACACACACTAGCTTTGTTTCTTTACTTTCCTAGCAGATCATTATCAGGAAGAAGAATGGGAAGAATTACAGAATTACGCTCACAGCGAGTGAAATATAGAAAAAGTCAAGAAACGCAAACTAGCAGAAACTAGCTAGTAAACACCTGACCGATGCTTTTGACAACAGAACATATTTATTTGCTGCGAATTTTTAATCGCATTTTATGTTTAAAAATTGTTCACAAATACTCAGGTTTTGCCACACTTTATCAAATTTAATAAATCGCCCATTTTTATCAAAAAATACAAAAATATCTAGAAGAAGAAAATCAAAGTAGCTGTGCCTAATCTCTCTAATGTTGGACCAACAACCGTCTTTCCAATTGCAATAGTTCTGGTGGCAATATTATTTATTTTTAATAGCTGACACTATATGTATGTGTACATATAACTCATATTTTTGGCTGTTGCGCGCTTTTATTAGAAATTCCAAGATTTCGGTACCGAGCATCGAAAGTATTTGATACTTTTTAAATCGGTACCGAGTATCGATCAATACTTAAAAGTAGCGACTCAGCACATCACAAATTCTGAGAGCAATTGACAGTGGACCAAAGAATTCACCAAAAAATGAATAT
>NW_016157329.1:237174-238949 GCF_001687245.7 Rhagoletis zephyria | reverse complement strand
TTGCGATAAGTAAAAGAAGGCGAGAGTGTGTTTTGCGACATCAGTATCAGGGCGAATTTAATAAGGTGGTGTTACCGGCGTATCTGAATTTTTCGCCGTGGAGGACATTACATCAAAATTACGTGTTTGTTGTAGTTCATACTAATGACAGTATGAATATCTGCGTATAATTTGTAAGTGTAATTTTTTACTTATATACGGCTAACACCACCTTATTAAATTCGCCTTGATCATTATTAATTGCCTGCCTTGTTCGACGCACACATTATACTTGCTTCACTTAACTACATACATACAAACACATTGCTCATCTCTTGAGAAAGGACCGTCTTATTTGTACATTTTGGGTTTTTAGGCGATGTCTTATAAAATATCAATAATTTTTACCCCCAAAAGTAGCCTATGTCGAGATAGGTCCTTTTCCCTTTAAAGCCACATTTCATTGGATTCTTAAACAATATTTTAACGTTTAACTAGCCAAAGATGTAGTTCAAGATGCCCCTATAATAGAATCTTAATTAAAATATAAAACAATTTCAAAGGAAACTGATTTTTTTTTTTAGGTATTTCATAGGCTTATTGATCCCTATGAAATACCTAAAATAATATACCAAAAATTGATCATCAACTAATAATCAAACTGATTTTTTTTTTTTAATTCAAAGTCAAACCATCTAAAGTGACTTAAGCTACTTTAGTTGAACGGCACAGCTATAATGACGAAAGTTTAGTGTGTCGAATCGGTATCGGGTACCGAAAAGGAAGTATTGGGTACCGAAATTTTTTTCAAGTATTGGGTACCGAGAATTCAGCACATCACTACTCAGAATGTCGCCTGAATAATTTTAACGACATTTGTTAACGTGGAGCTATTTGTGAACCAAATGAAAAAAGTGGCGCATTTTAGGAGCTGGTGTAGTTTTCGTACTAATCTCAATGAATAAATAGTACCAAAATGTTAAAGGTAGAATTTTGATTTGAAAGATATACTGGTGGAATAACAAATACACACTAACGTTCTTTTTTATTCAATCTAATCAGATTTGTACCAAAATCCATAATTTTACACCAATTTATGTGGGATTAGTTTACGGACAGTACTTACGATGCTAGGACTAATTGGCCATTAAGGGTTAGTAACATAGAAATGCAGCCCTACATAACGAATAAAGGAATAGAACTGGTCTAATGATTTGACGAAAGGGACATCGCGTTAGAAGACGGACAAGACAAACAGGCATTCGCGTACTTACGATCGAACGCGTCGGACCACTTAGACGGGCTTCAGCCCTATTAAGTTGTAGTTAAGATGTAAACGGTTAATGTGAATAAAGTTTATTATTATACTTAAACATTAAAATGGCTATAATTCTGAAGAGCCATCCTACAAGTGGTGTCAGAAATGGAATCGGAATTCCATGCGTGTAAAGTGACTTTTTTTTTGCATACGCGTGCATGCAAAATAATTATGATGGCCTACAGATTGAACTTAGTGGCAGCGAACGCTGGAGAAAAGCTGCGAAATTTAGCTGAAATTGTGAACTATGAACATTGTTAAGTACGCATGTGCATATACGAATATTCGTCATTAAATGAACATTCGTGTATGTATAAAACTGGCGAGAAAAACGTTTGATAAAGTTTTGTAAAAATATTTTATGTGCTGAGAAGTAACGGAACTTCAACCGTTACTTAAGTGGTCCGATCCATGCGCCGTGCGTTGGAAATTTTGTTGCTGCACGGATACCGCAACAACCCGTTGTTCATATGCGCAA
>NW_016157329.1:226040-236984 GCF_001687245.7 Rhagoletis zephyria | reverse complement strand
AATGCAGAAGTAGAGCGAATATTTAGTTCAATGAATATAATAAAAACTAAGCAAAGAAATCCAATGTGCGTTAAAACGTTAAACGCTATTTTATATATAAGATACGGTTTAAAACGTGAAGAAAAATGCTGCCATAATTTTACTGTAGATGACGATCTCTTAAAATTAATGAATTCAGGTGATATATACAATAGTGATTCATTTGATGATGAGGAATATACACTCGATATAAATTAATTGTGTTAACTAGTCTTTCGTTTCTTGCGATTTATTTAAATAAAGCATGTGAATTTTCACTAAAACATTTTAGCCGTTTTAGCCGCTTTTTTTTGCCAATCTAGCCGGTCGGCCCAAAAAGTTCTTGCAACACTGTATGATACAGCACTTAATTGTCGATGCCGATATCTGTCTGCGCGTCGCCTTTGACGCCCAACGCTCGCTGTGTAGATATGTACTCTGTTGAGTACCGCTATCTGCACTTGCCCAGTGCTCAATTGTCGCTACTATATCGGCTCCACGGTCGCAAGTGTACAAATTTTTCCGAGTTAAGACGTTATGATGGGCGCGTAGAAATTTTAATCGTTTTATGAGAGGTGAGGTGAAACGGTACTGGTTTGGTAATCGCCAACAAAGTTTCGAAACATAGTAGGTTGATTGTCATGGTCAGGTTAAGGTGGTGCAGTCAGTGTAGCAGCGGAAAGAGATCAGTGAAGGTGCAATAGGTTGCGGCTGGAGGGCCGGGGATAAAAGCTCGTAGGTTGGTGCGGTAAGGCACGGAGTGGAATGGGTTGCGGCTGGAGGGCCGGGGAAATAATCTCGTGTGAGCACATCGAGGTGCGGAAGGTGTTAGCGGTAGTGTACATCGAGGACGTGAGCGTGCGTCCGGTGTAACTAATAGGCTGCGTAGGCACGGTGAGATGTTGCGGACTATGGTAAAAGTGGACAACGAGAGTGTGAGCGTGCATTCTGTTGCCACTAGGGAGCCATAGTTGAAGTTTTATGTCTGGAGGTAGGCATAGTGGAGGCACTAGATAGAAGCTGATTCTCTTGAGCGCGGAGGCTACGTTAGAGACTGGCTGCAGCTGACAAGATGCAGGGAAGCGATTAATTTGTATGACCGTTTGAGACCTAGTACAAGTGGAGAGTATAAAGAGATTAGTAATTCCCTACAAGGATGAAGCCAATGCCGGTTGAAAATAAAGAAGTTTTTGGATAACTGATTTTAAAGAGAAATTAGAAGTTTTGTTGAAAGCTAGATGAAGGATCAGAAACGCCATTAAGCAATTGATGAAGAAGAGTGAGGAGAGCTAAAAAGAGGAGTTCACAAACTATGCATAATTATAATAGTACAGTTTTTCATTCGAGGCCGAATGAAACGCAGGATGGCCGAATGTGGGATTAGTTTACGGACAGTACTTACGATGCTAGGACTAATTGGCCATTAAGGGTTAGTAACATAGAAATGCAGCCCTACATAATGAATAAAGGAATAGAACTGGTCTAATGATTTGACGAAAGGGACATCGCGTTAGAAGACGGACAAGACAAACAGGCATTCGCGTACTTACGATCGAACGCGTCGGACCACTTAGACAGGCTTCAGCCCTATTAAGTTGTAGTTAAGATGTAAACGGTTAATGTGAATAAAGTTTATTATTATACTTAAACATTAAAATGACTATAATTCTGAAGAGCCATCCTACATTTATACACCAGTGTGCTACTTGAGTAAGTATTAACTAGCTAGCAGTCGACTAGTCCTTTGGCCGTAACTAACTACTTTTGAAGGGCGATGGCTGCAAATTAGTGAGAACTGGTTTCCTCTGCATTAGATATCAACTTCATGTAGCTAATTACTTTTGGACATAAACTATCAATAAAAAAAGATTTTTTTCTCAATTTTTTTTGTTTTTATTTCTTTAATTATTTTATTTAACATTACAGCGTGGCAACGAATAACAGTTGTCATTTGTTTGCACCCTGCAGAAAAAACAATCAATTGATTTAATCAACTTATAGTTAGCTTTTTGCAGGATTTCGATAAATAACTAACTCCCAATTACCTGTGATAAAACTAACTTTAAATTAATTGTTAAGTCGTGCAGGAGTCATGCAGACGTTATCGGGAGTTTTTTCTTTACAAGCTTCCATTTAAATATGCTCTTACAAAAAATACTTTCAATACACTCTTTTTCTGCACTTCACAGATTCTTTTTCGAATTCAGGACAAATAAAATATAGATCGAAATTTAACATTATTATTTTGATGTTATGTCTGACGGAATTCAAATGTGGGACCACCTACAAAAGAAAATGTAACCATATAAGCAAATACATATGTAATGTTAAATAAAAAAATAATGATAAAATTATAAGGAATAGAATAAATATTTTTTTATTGATAGTTTATGTCCCAAAGTAGTTAGCTACAAGTTAGTTGACATCTAATGCAGAGGAAACCAGGGATCACTATTTTGCAGCCATCGCCCTTCAAAAGCCAAAGGAAATATCTAGTTAATAAATAGTTACCACTAGTCGACTGCAAGTTAGTTAATAGTTAGCTACAAAATAGTCCCATTTCCTGCAGGGTATGTTCTTTTGTAGGTGGTCTCATATTTGAACTCGATCAGGCATAACATCAAAATGATAATATAAAATTTCGACCTACATTTTGTTTGTCCCGAATATGAAAAAGAATCTGCGAAGTGCGGAAAAAATGTATGGAAAGTAATTTTTGAATGACGATATTCAAATACAAATTTGTAAAGAAAACAAACTCCCGATAGCGTATGCATTCCTCCTGCACGACTTTACAACTAACTTAAAGTTAGTTTTGTCACTGCTAATTAAAAGGTAGTTATTTATCGAAATCCCGCAAGAAAGCTAACTAGAAGTTGATTATTTTATATTTTGTTTTTGTTGTTGGCCTTTAAATTTTTAAATTTCACAGTTGTTTATTTTAATCAATTGGATAATTTTTTTCTGCATGGCGACATAACTTCCACGGACTTAACTTCCATGGGCCCGTGGAAGTTATTTCAGACTTAATTTCCACGAAGATCAGACAAACTTCCATAGAAGTTATTAATTTATTAATAAATATTGGGACTCTATTTTCGATAATTTGACAGTATCTGCTTTTTCGTTTCTTAACACTTATGTACTTACAAATGCATTGCCCTTTTAAGAGAAACACTAAAAAGAGGGCATTGAAAGGGTAACATTTAACGCTATAACTACAACAAACAAGGGCGAAATGAAAAAGTAAAATACCTGCCTGCTTCCGAGCAGCTTCTGATAACTAGGGATCGCCACAATCATCAAAACAGAAATCTCTTCTCATTTAAATTCTCAAGCAAATTTTAAAACTAAAATTCAATAAAAATGAAACAAGCTAAATTTGTTTGCATTAAAACCAGGAAGTTTGAGAGAAAACCGGGACATTTCAAGGCCCGACCGGGACACTGGGAGGAACAGTCTAAAACCGCAACATGTCCCGGAAAACTGAGACGTATGGCAGCCCCATGTATGTATAACTTCCACTCAAAGTAAAATTATTTCTGTAACCGAGTATTATAAACTACTTGTACTTACTGGAGTTAGGGCCATTTCCGCCGTGGTTTCTTCAACAATTTAACAGGCATGTGCGCCTTTTTAACGAAATTGCACACAACCATGTGGTAGCGTTGTGAAGAGAATGTTCCCATAGCGAGGTTTGGTGACTAGGCGATTCGCAGTTGGCCAACTGACAAACAGGCATTGTGGCGGTGACTGATGGACGGACAGCCAGTGACACAGTTGAAATGTGGTTGCTGCAGCAGCAAAAAGTAATTTGTTCGAAACATCACGACGGGCTGCGCCCCCGCTAGCTACGTAGCCAGGGTTGCCACTTTGGTAAATTATTACCAAAATTGGTAGAAAAAATTTGGGTTGGTAAAAAGGTAAATTTTTTCTAATTTTGGTAGATTTTGAACTTACATACATACGTATAAATATATATCGATATAAGGCGAACATTTCGTGCTCCATTCAAAACTCATTTTACTGAAATTCCGAGGAGCTTTTGATTGCCTAAATATAAATGATTGTTCGGAAAAATATTAAATCAATGCCATTTTTTATCAATGGAAATTCTTAAATTAAAAAAAAGCACAAAAGACTGGCGGCAAAAGAATTAAAAAAAAAAATTAACGGGAATTTTTAGCTGCACAGTGTTGGATATCCTCAAATATTATGGGCTATAAAACTCCTACCTTAAATTGTTTTACAATTTCCGAGTAAAGAATTCGAAATTTATGTGTTGGTGTTGGTTGAATTTTTCGAAATTTAGTCAAATTTTTTTTGAATGTTGTATATAGTTTGAGTCCTTGATTTTTATATGGAGTTGGTTAAAACGCAAAAAAATAAAATATTTTTTACTTGAAAAACATTGTGAATATTAACAAGAAAATCACCAAGCGCTTTTTAAAGTCACTGTATATGTCTATAATAACTCGAGATGAAGTTTTTTCAAATGATGAAGTTTCATTGTTGCCTTTAGTTTCATCACTTTCACTTTTGGTTGAATACCGTTTAATTAGTTAAATAAAAAATTCCTTAAGAACAATTTTAATTCTTATTGAAATAACTAAACAAATAACAAAACTATGGTTTTTATTCAAATAACTATAAAAAAGTTATTGGTAGATATTTTCCAGATTTGGTAGATTTTTTCAAGCGGATGATAAGTATTTTTTGTCGTCAGTGGCAACCCTTTACGTAGCTGCTAACTTCAGCAAAATAAGGGCATCATAACCGCAGCACTAGCATTAACAGCGACTTCGGTGAATGGCAGCAGCAGCAAGCGTTGCCAGGTTGACATTTTTAACGTCATTTGGACGTTCTTTGTATCCTGTTGACGTTTGGACGTTTTTTGTGTAAAAAATGGCGTTTTTTAACATCCCAGTAATTTTTCCCTGTTACTAAATCTTGTAATCTGTTACTAAACTGATTTTTAATTATTTTCTTAATAAATCTTTACAATCTTTGTGCTTTGCAGCAGCTGCTTCAAAAGATTATCTTTATATATATTCTTTGGACACAGATGACTCAAATGTGATGCATACCAAGCGTACGCGCATTGTTTTTGGATTGTTGGACTAAGGATCCCGTGTTCAAAGGCTGGCTGTGTAAACACTTGAGGTTACGAGGCTTATTGTAATGTTTGCAATTGCACATTAAAAGCCAAATCAGGAAGAGCTGACCTCTTGCAACACGCACGCTCGCAAAAGCATCAAAAAAGCTGTAGCAGCATAAAAAGTCAGAAAAAAGTAGGCGACTTTTTTAGGACTTCATCGAAAATGTAATGAACGCAAAAAAGGCTGAAATATTGCTATGCTCCTTCTTAGCAGAACGTAATTTAGCATTTTCGACAACCGACCCCCTTACCAAATGTCTACAAGAAAAAAAAAATTATTAAAAATCAACGCGATTATTTAGCTTCTTTAAACTTGCACATTATTGCCCTGAAATTTAAAACATTCCAAATCCAAAAACATTCTAAAAAATCTAAATAAAAATTGCACATTGAAAGCCAGATCAGGAAGAGCTGATCTCTTGCAACACGCACGCTCGCAAAAGCATCAAAAAAGCTTTAGTAGCATAAACAGTCAGAAAAAAGTAGGCGACTTTTTTAGGACTTCATCGAAAATGTAATGAACGCAAAAGAGGCTGAAATATTGCTATGCTCCTTCTTAGCAGAACGTAATTTAGCATTTTCGACAACCGACCCCCTTACCAAATGTCTACAAGAAAAAAAAAATTATTAAAAATCAACGCGATTATTTAGCTTCTTTAAACTTGCACATTATTGCCCTGAAATTTAAAACATTCCAAATCCAAAAACATTCTAAAAAATCTAAATAAAAATTGCACATTGAAAGCCAGATCAGGAAGAGCTGATCTCTTGCAACACGCACGCTCGCAAAAGCATCAAAAAAGCTTTAGTAGCATAAACAGTCAGAAAAAAGTAGGCGACTTTTTTAGGACTTCATCGAAAATGTAATGAACGCAAAAGAGGCTGAAATATTGCTATGCTCCTTCTTAGCAGAACGTAATTTAGCATTTTCGACAACCGACCTCCTTACCAAATGTCTACAAGAAAAAAAAGGTTTCAAAATCAACGCCATTATTTAGCTTCTTTAAACTTGCACATTATTGCCCTGAAATTTAATGGGCTATCAAACTGCATATTCAAAAACATTCTAAAAATCTTAATAAAAAGTTGAAAATCTAGCTGAAGCTTTGCGGATTTTTTATAAATTTTTGCACAACGTTTGAAATGTGGATTTATATTTTGTTTGTCATCTTTGACACGTAAAGTTAAAAGGGACCTACGATCAGAAAAAATCGGTTTTCACCTTTTCATCGACTGTTATAGTAAACGGACCACTCTTTCAAATGCAATAAACCGCAGCTTACTAGCTGCATTAGTTTTTTCACAATTTGGTGTCGCTGATTACGAATCCGATGTTCGTTTTTAAAAATTCAAAATGGCGGATCCAATATGGCGGAAAAAATTTAAAATTTTTTCGGATTCATGTGAAAATCGAAAATTTCGTTGACACCGAAAACGAGGTCAGTGATTACGAATCCGATGTTCGAAAACCCCCGAGTAACGAGTTTCAATCCATTAAAACGTTCAGAAGCATCAAAATCAACTTGGTAAACTTCAAAGTCGTTTTTCTCGAAATCTTTTTTTCTGAGCGTAGGTCCCTTTTAACTTTACGTGTCACATATAATAAGCTTGGCCTTTATGGAAAAATAATAAACATTAAATAAACAAAAGAGAAACAGCCAAAATCGATCAAAGTGGTGATGGCTTAATCAGCTGCTCACAAGTGTATGTATAAAATGGTTTTTATATTAACGATCTCAAAGCAGTTTACAATGAATTTTAAATGTGGTCTGTCAAAATGTCATGTTAATATACCTTACGTACATATATACCTTTGTATCCAATAAAATTTAACAAGAACAATTTTTTGTACATTCGTTTGACTAAAGAGCGAAATACACCACACAAGCGGTTTGACAAACCAAGCGAAATTTCCCTTTGCTTCAAGCCATTTGTGCTGTGTATGGGGGTGTTTGAAGGTTTGACAAACCGCTTGAGGGAAATTTGAGCAAAAATCAAAATTTTTTGATTTTCTGGCCGCCATGTTGATGTTTGATCAAACCGCTTGCGTTGTGTATAGCAAAATCGCCTCATTCGCAACGAAATTTTCACCGAGTAAGGACGTAAGAGAGGAAAATGAAAGAAAACCATAATATTTAACATTGCGAACTGGAAGAAAACTAAAATTCTTTGCTTGAACGAGTCATGTTTGCATGGTGTATGGCGAAATGGGACAAGTAGGTTTGAAGAATGTTTGACAAGCCGCTTGTGTGGTGTATTTCGCTCTTAAAACGTTTTTGGGTAGGAAATGACGTTTTTTCAGACCAAAAGGGACATTTTCTCATGCCAAACACCTGGCAACACTGGCAGCAGCAGGCAACTGCCGACCAGGGATGAAAAAGTAGGTACAATTGTACCTTTTTCCGACGTTTGATGACTTAAAGGTACATTAGGTGCAGTCAGTAGATTTTAGGTACAATTATTATTATTGGCCCATATTCGCTTTTTGTTTTCTGGAAATATGTTTAAAATGCTTTCGAAGTTACTTACGGCAATTTGATTATTTTCTCTAGACTAGTTGCACCTATTAAAAGGAATCGGATAAATTAGCAGACTTTTCGTGTTGTTGCTGGATAAAGAAGTAGACTTCGCAAAGCGTGTTTTTTTTTCTTTTTCACCAATATTTTTCAGTAGTCAAAGTTAGACAAAAACAACGCTTCTCCAANGAATCGGATAAATTAGCAGACTTTTCGTGTTGTTGCTGGATAAAGAAGTAGACTTCGCAAAGCGTGTTTTTTTTTCTTTTTCACCAATATTTTTCAGTAGTCAAAGTTAGACAAAAACAACGCTTCTCCAATTCCCATTAGACAATATTCTATAGATATAGGCTCAGTCGAAAAAAAAAAACATAATCGTGTTTAAAGTACATCCATCTTTTGTATTCATGTTTTAAATAAAATTTATAAAAAAAACTACAAATGAATTATGTATATTTTATGATATTAGGTACAATCTGAAATTTCCATTTTTCATCCCTGCTGCCGACCAACATGTCTATGATAAATTACTTCCGAACAAGATGATGACGAGGCACGTTACCTAACCTAAACCAACAAGCAAACGCGGGACACGCACTGCATGCTGAACACAGAACCGATGCGATGCAAGATACTACCCACCGAGCAGCGTTGCCGTTTTGATACAACTGTATCATTTTTGAGACTATTTTTCTAAATTTTAGGATTTGATACTTTGATACTTTTTTGTTCCCAAATGCCCATTTTGATACTTTTGGCCGGCAGAAATGAATTTTTGAAAACTATGAATAATATTACTATTTAAAAGGCAAATAATTTTTTTTTTTATTTAAGGTCTTACAACTTTATATGTAGATATATATAAGTTTGAAATAAGAAATTCCGGGTTGTATTTCCCTTATAAGAGTTACCATTATAAAAGAAATACAATCCGGAATTTATTTGCACACGCTGCTTGTTAGAGGGCCCCTAAGCCACACAAAAACATTGCGCAATATCGGGCTTGCGTCGGTCGTTTGTGTGGTGGATGGGGTTTTTTGTACTAAATTATGTACACAGTTATTGCTCTAAAATCAAAATGATTTCGATATTCTCCTCTTGATTGTGTCATTGTACAATAATTTGTCTTGTGTGTGGCGACTACTGCGCAATTTTTAGTTAGTTTCGAATCTGGTGTCCAGAGCGTGCTGTAAAATAAGGATAAGAGCGTAGACAAAAAATTTTTAAATATTCTTTCTTGCGTTTTAAAGCTGAAGCTAGCAAAATATACAACGCACATTCATATTTCTTTCACATATTTACTTGAGCAACGTTTCTCCAAAATGAGGTTTGTGCAATTTTATTGTGTAGTAATTTCCACAATACTGCCTTGTACAAGTCTCGGGTTGCGCAATAATTTTGTGTGGGTTAGGGGCCCTATAAGTTTTTGTCTCGTTATGAGGCATTTCATGTCACCGCGGCCACACCTCTAAGGATTTGGATGAAAGTTGAAGAGATTGAAGGTATAGGTGACATGAATATACGTGCAGCATCTTTTGCCGATATGACGTAGGGTTACCTATTTACACGTGACTTAAATTTTAAGAAAACGTCATACATACCTTTCTTTAAAGTGCTGTATCTTGGAAACCTTTTAACGCAACTTAATAAAAAAATGTACTTCTTCCATCTTATTGTGGGCTTTAATTGTACATTTTTTACATTAATGTTCAACGTATAAAAAACAAAAATTAATGAGTAATAAAATTATAGTTAAAAAACCAACAACACGCTTTTATTACAAGAAGAAGTAAAAAGAAAAAAAATATTTTTTGATTTAAAGATTCGTTAAATAAGGATATGAAGTTCCCTAACTTGGTGTTATTTAACCTTTTAAACTAGCTTAAAATAGGATTAAAGTAATTGGCACGTAGTCATGGTCGAAATAGTCCACTGAAAAGTTAGTTGCAGTTATTTTTTACAGGCATCCTATTGGTAGAGGGCTTCGGGTGTACGAATTTGTTGTAATATCAGGAGTTGAAGACTTGCTCTAGCTGCTAGTCTCTTAAAATTTCCTCCAATCACGTCGTAAGCAGATTTCCCATGTGAACTTGCAACAAAGTTCAATTCTGCCATTTCCTTGAAGGGATTTTCATGATTTCAGGCCTTTAGTAAAGTTAATATGATTTATTCATATTGTTTTTGCTTTTTACACACCTTTCCTCTTTCAAAAATATACAATTTCATAAAATTTCAATGTCTATTTATCATATTGCTGGAGCGTTAGACGATCTAGAGTCCAAACGCATAAGTAGCCCATTACGCCCATTTGGGTACTTAAAGTAGACATTATAGACAATGTTTTTATGTAAAAATAACAAATTTTTAAAAATGCTATAATCAAAAAAAAATCAAAAAGAGAAATATTTGCTAAACTTATTTTTGTTTTTTATACGTTGCACATTAATGTACAAAATGTACAATTAAAGCCCATAATAAAACGGAAGAAATACATTTTTTTTTCATTAAGTTGCGTTAAAAGGTTTCCAAGATACAGCACTTTAAAGAAAGGTATGTATGACGTTTTCTTAAAATTTAAGTCCCGTGTAAATAGGGAGTACCCTAATACATATGTATACCTATGGGCAAAATAATAGCAGTGTGTAATTTTGACCAGTTTTTACTATTTTTCTTTACATTGAATAATTTTTATTTTCAAAAAGGCCTTTTTCTTAAGTCATTTTAGTTTTATCTTTTCGAATCTATAATGTAATATATGATCGTTTGTTATATGTATGTATATTGGCATATTATGCTGAATTTCTTTAATTTATGATTCTACCAAAACTGGATGAATTGTGCCAAAAGTCCCTCTGAAAATGAAAGTGCCAAAAATGGCACTATTGTGCCTACTTTTCGGTCACTGAGATAGGCTGGCAGGCTGACTCGGTGGCAGCGTTGCCGCGAGATTGAAAAAAAGTATCAGTTTCCACGCAGAAAAAGTATCAAAAGCAAACACAACTGTTATTTTTTTTTAATTTTATTTGAAAAACAAATAACATTTTGTAATTAAATCCGTAGTTAAAAAAAAATGCTATATATACTTGCTTTAACAAAAACAGAGAATCTGTATGCTTATTTGCATAAGAGGCATTTCATGTCCCCGCGGCCACCACTGTGCGCGACCTCTAAGGATTTGGATGAAAGTTGAAGAGATTGAAGGTCTAGGGACATGAATATACGTGCAACATATTTTGCCGATATGACGTAGGG
>NW_016157329.1:214341-226015 GCF_001687245.7 Rhagoletis zephyria | reverse complement strand
CCTATTTACACGTGACTTAAATTTTAAGAAAACGTCATACATACCTTTCTTTAAAGTGCTGTATCTTGGAAACCTTTTAACGCAACTTAATAAAAAAATGTACTTCTTCCATCTTATTGTGGGCTTTAATTGTACATTTTTTACATTAATGTTCAACGTATAAAAAACAAAAATTAATGAGTAATAAAATTATAGTTAAAAAACCAACAACACGCTTTTATTACAAGAAGAAGTAAAAAGAAAAAAAATATTTTTTGATTTAAAGATTCGTTAAATAAGGATATGAAGTTCCCTAACTTGGTGTTATTTAACCTTTTAAACTAGCTTAAAATAGGATTAAAGTAATTGGCACGTAGTCATGGTCGAAATAGTCCACTGAAAAGTTAGTTGCAGTTATTTTTTACAGGCATCCTATTGGTAGAGGGCTTCGGGTGTACGAATTTGTTGTAATATCAGGAGTTGAAGACTTGCTCTAGCTGCTAGTCTCTTAAAATTTCCTCCAATCACGTCGTAAGCAGATTTCCCATGTGAACTTGCAACAAAGTTCAATTCTGCCATTTCCTTGAAGGGATTTTCATGATTTCAGGCCTTTAGTAAAGTTAATATGATTTATTCATATTGTTTTTGCTTTTTACACACCTTTCCTCTTTCAAAAATATACAATTTCATAAAATTTCAATGTCTATTTATCATATTGCTGGAGCGTTAGACGATCTAGAGTCCAAACGCATAAGTAGCCCATTACGCCCATTTGGGTACTTAAAGTAGACATTATAGACAATGTTTTTATGTAAAAATAACAAATTTTTAAAAATGCTATAATCAAAAAAAAATCAAAAAGAGAAATATTTGCTAAACTTATTTTTGTTTTTTATACGTTGCACATTAATGTACAAAATGTACAATTAAAGCCCATAATAAAACGGAAGAAATACATTTTTTTTTCATTAAGTTGCGTTAAAAGGTTTCCAAGATACAGCACTTTAAAGAAAGGTATGTATGACGTTTTCTTAAAATTTAAGTCCCGTGTAAATAGGCCCTACGTCATATCGGCAAAATATGTTGCACGTATATTCATGTCCCTAGACCTTCAATCTCTTCAACTTTCATCCAAATCCTTAGAGGTCGCGCACAGTGGTGGCCGCGGGGACATGAAATGCCTCTTATGCAAATAAGCATACAGATTCTCTGTTTTTGTTAAAGCAAGTATATATAGCATTTTTTTTTAACTACGGATTTAATTACAAAATGTTATTTGTTTTTCAAATAAAATTAAAAAAAAATAACAGTTGTGTTTGCTTTTGATACTTTTTCTGCGTGGAAACTGATACTTTTTTTCAATCTCGCGGCAACGCTGCCACCGAGTCAGCCTGCCAGCCTATCTCAGTGACCGAAAAGTAGGCACAATAGTGCCATTTTTGGCACTTTCATTTTCAGAGGGACTTTTGGCACAATTCATCCAGTTTTGGTAGAATCATAAATTAAAGAAATTCAGCATAATATGCCAATATACATACATATAACAAACGATCATATATTACATTATAGATTCGAAAAGATAAAACTAAAATGACTTAAGAACTAAAAATTATTCAATGTAAAGAAAAATAGTAAAAACTGGTCAAAATTACACACTGCTATTATTTTGCCCATAGGTATACATATGTATTAGGGTACTCATCGAAAATGTTTGTTTTGGAAGTTTCAAGACCCTGCTCCCTAATTTTATTCGTTTCTATGTGAAATATTATTCCCTCTCGATTTAGGTCAGAAAAATACGATTATGTAGATTTTTGTAGTTTTTGAATGACTATTTTTGATTCAATTTCAAAGATCGAAAATTATCTCAGAAGAGGATATATAGGCCTATAAAATGGTATATAATAATCTATTGTCGGACTTAGCTTCTCTTAATTTTTTGAACTTTAACCATCGATAATTTCCACAATTTCCAAATATGTAGTACTATCTAAAATTAAATATATTTTTAAATAAACTCATAGCTCATTTATTGCAATCGCATAAAAATTGTCGAAGTTAGGCGACATTTCTTAAATACCAAGATACATACATACGTCAAAAACCTATAATAAAAATGTTTAACTTTACACATGCATAGCTTTATTTTTGAACCAACCTTTAAATACAAAGTGAGCTTAAAGTTAAATGTACATGTTAGTATGTACAACCTACTAATATAAATTTTTTCGAGGTCCGGCACTGCTCCAGACTTTCAGAAAAACTTGGTTTCATTAATTCCCCAGCCGACTGCCGAACAGTGTAATTCAGTGATGGGCACACTTACCAGTGTTGCTACTATTGGTCTTTTCCGACCAAATTTGGTCGCTTCTTTTTCATTTGGTAGGTTGGTCGGCAAAGTACGATTTTGGTCGAATAGTTGAATTAAGTTTTTAAATTCTTAATTGTAAAAATATATTTTTCAAACATCATTTTGCATATAAATATTTGCCAATTGAACCTTTTAAACATTTGCCAATCCTGCCTTTAAAAATAAGAAACCTTATTGATTTGGCCACTGATGGAGCCAATGTTATGGCTGAAGACTTGGGCAGGCGGGCTCAAAACATTAATGAGTGCTGAAACCGATTTATTTTATATAAAGTGCACATGCCACTCACTTCACCTTTGCACAAGCTACGCTTGTAAAAAATTGCCGAAAATCATTGAGACCTGTGCCGCAACATATATAGTTTATTTTCCCATAGTCCAAAGAGGATACATGAACTGAAAATTTTCAGGACTACTGTTCGGCAAAACCCTACAACATCTTGGGCATATCTCAAACATGATGGTTTTCACTAGGAAGCGTTGTGTTAATTTTTTTCCTGCTTTTACAAAGTAAACGGTATGCGATCTGCAGACCTGGTAGAAAGAATGTGTTGCAAAACCAAATGCTATTTATTATTTCTATCGTACATTTTCCCCATAATTAACAATCTTAACAAAGAGTTCCAAGCTGAAAGCTCTCGTTTGCCATACTTGTATGCAACTATCAAAGCACATTATCTCTTAATTTTGCGATCAGTAACATATTAATGTTGATTTTAAAAATGAAAATAATCATGTTAAAATATCTGAAATTTTTGTTGGAACGAAAGCTGAGATGTTTATGAAAAGTAATGTCAATTGTTCTGGAACCCTTGAAGTTATATTAAAGTTTTACATAGAGTTTTTGGACCAAATAAATTTAAGATTTGATTTCAAGCGTGAAGATATAAAACTTTTACAAATAATGACACCAGCTAAGGTAGTTTCTAAAAAAATTTACCAATTTTACCTCTTTTGTTAAAGTTTCCCCATCTCATAGACTGCGATCCTGATTGTTGTCAATTTCGTAATAGGCCTGTAATTTGTAACGTCATTCTTGTTACCACTTTTGAAGATTGGCGTAACATATGATTTTTTCCAGTCCTGTAAGAATAGCCCAGACGTGAGCGATTTATTAAAAATTAAAGCTAATGGCTTACTGAGGGAGTAGCAATTTTTTAACAAAATAGAGGATAAACCATCAGCAGTTTGCATTGAGGGCTTAATAGAAATAATCGCTTTTTGAACATCATCCACTGTTATGGACAAAGAACCAAAGAATAAAGGGGAATTTGAAAAATCCGACCTATACGGCACACTATCAGTGTCAGATACAAAATTGGTACTAAAAAATTCGGCAAAAAGGTTAACCGTATCCTCCGCAGCTTTCGTTTGCTTATCCTTATATAGGCCCAGAAAGCTTTCGGGTGATTTTTGATGTTACTTTCGAAATTACGAATAAAAGGATTGTGCAAAATTTTGTCTAGATTCCTAAAATCAGCTAAACGGCGTTTATAGATTTTAATATGTTCAGAACTATTTGAAACTTTATACTTATTTTATGACTTACTACAACGGTTTTTAAACGTTTAAGCTCCTTAGAGAACCACGGTAGCTTGTAATTGTTAACCTGTAAAATAGGAATATGTTCAAAACAAATATCATTAAGTTTATATTTAAAAAGTTGAAAACAGCTGGTTGTATCTAAATTAGCCAACATAGCATCCCAGTCCAACTCAAAAAACAAATTTAGTGAATCAAAATTACACACTTTGAAATTTAACTTAACAGCGTCACTAGCAGGAGTGTTACTTAAAAATTTGTAAAATTCTAGGTTTAAAACTAATGGAACATGATGCATACAAGCGGAAGTAATCGGCGAACAACACACTAAAAGGTGAAAGTTTAAGTTACCAGATAGGAAAATTAAATCTAATATTCGGTTGCACTTATTCGTATAACTGTTAACTTGTTTTAAATCATAACTTAAAAAATTACCCATAAAGTATATTTCAGTAGAACTAAATATATTAGATGGCGTTAGATAGTATGAGCTATCCAAGTAAGACCACGAAACATTATTTAAATTAAAATCTCCAAGTACACATAAATGTTGACTTCCGACCATAGATTGCAAGGCAATTACATTGTCGACACAGTATATACAGTAATAAACCTTTTCGCAGTTTTTCACCATTTGGTCCCCGAGGAGTACTTTTGGGTTGTGTGCAGCGTTTTCCTTTTGCGCGCACGGCAACACTTACTGTGTAGAATTTCACCTCATGATTAGAAAAAGTTCTTTTCGAGGCTAAAATATACATAATTATGTGTTATTTATGAACAAAATGTAGGTTAAGTATAATATTCATCTTTAATGTATGCTGATATTCATGCTTAATGAGGAATAATATCAATAGTTAAGTACATAATTAACGCTTGTGTTTTATAAACTGGAAAACTCAAACTATAGCACTGAATGGAGTTTTCTTAAATGTAAGTTTAAAATTAAAAAAGTCCATTATAAGATTATATTTTTATGAAAAACGTAAAATTTGTGAATTTATCAAGCAAAATTCTAAATTTCCGAATATATTTAAGCCTTAATTTAAAAAAAAAACAAGGTTTGTATAGCTACACAGACCCAAAAGCCTGCCAGCGCATCCGCCCAGACAGTCCAATAAGCATACCCAAGTTTGAGTGATCTACAAGTTACAAGCGTTTTCAGCATTTAACAGTTCATTATCGTGTACGGTGTAATATAAAAAGTTATACACTGAACTATGATAATCTGTACTATTATCTATAAAAATAGACAATCATTTGCAATGTTTTACACTTTTGCAATTAGTTTCGGTCACTATTACACAGTCATGACTTGTGCCACTTTGCCATAGTACGGTTGTTGCAACAAAGTTCATGCTCCTTCTCATTATCAAACCTGATCAGATTTTACCCCCCAGGAGTACTCAAAAAGGTTTCTTACTGTATATACTGTGATTGTCGACATGCGAGCTATAAAGCTGTTCCGAACTATTAGGAGGGATATAGGATGCACAAATAAATAATTTATCCGAAGCACCAAGCAGTCGAATACATAATGGATCCAGTGTAGAGTCATTATTATTGAGGCAAGCTAAAGCTGCACGAAGTTCACGCTTTGTGGCAATTAGAACACCGCCACCACCGTTAAGCCCAGTTTTAATGGGGTCTCTGTCGTTCCGAAATACGTCAAACAGATTTAAATCAAAGAATTCCGAGTCGTAAAAATTTGAATTGAGCCAAGATTATGTTAAAACGAAAACGTCAAACATCTCTGAGGAGCTAAACGTACGTACAGCAGTCGCTTTAGTTCTCATCCCCGACATATTTTGATAGTAACTATATGCGAATGTGCGTATCAGCTTCAATATTAACTGTGGGATTAATATCTATGTTTTCGTGGCAACTTGTTTGTGGACGAGCCGAAAAGGGTGAACGGTCACACTGGCAGGCCAAAGCTCAGGACCGAGTAGTTTATTAAACATAGTTTCAGGAACTCCTAGCTTAAAATTTATTCGCCTTAATGACTCGAGTGGAGTATCTTTTTTTATAAGACTGTAGCAAGAAAGTAGCTCCTTTGCTATTCCCGAATGCTTAGCAACATGCCCAATCACATTATCACTCGTAACAGAAGGCAAAAACGATGCAATATGAAGCCACTTAGTACGAACAGCAACATCGAGCTCCGAATTAACATTTAAGCCAATGACACGCAATTGTTGTCGACTACCTTTCCTCTTCTCCTTGACAGAAAGCCACTCAGATTTTTGGTGAGCAAGCTGGTCGTTGCTGTCATCTATATTAACAACTTCATCAGTGCGTACATCAGCAGGCTCAGCAGATAGCAAAGACGATNCCGAATTAACATTTAAGCCAATGACACGCAATTGTTGTCGACTACCTTTCCTCTTCTCCTTGACAGAAAGCCACTCAGATTTTTGGTGAGCAAGCTGGTCGTTGCTGTCATCTATATTAACAACTTCATCAGTGCGTACATCAGCAGGCTCAGCAGATAGCAAAGACGATTCCGTATTATTGTTGGCAATGGTAGCAGAACTACAAGGGGCCATGCGCTTAGCTGACATAGCAGGCGAGAGTTCCGCAGTAGAAGCCGTACGCCCAATGATAGAATACAAGATTGCGCCAATAGGAGAGGATTTTTGAGCGTAATTTTTGCGTGACCTCATCTTGGTGCAATTGCGAGAGAGAAATGCCAAAACGCATATAAAAATTTGTAAATAATGCAGAAAAATGTGTTAATTTTAATATTACATGGCCCAATTTTGGAGGAATCAATAAATATACATAGATTGATTAATTAGGAACACGTAGCAATAATTTTGGAAATGTAGCCCTTTAGGTTAGTACGATTTTTAGCACATGAAAAAAAGGATGTATTAACAGTGTTTGCAACTTCATGAAGACCAAAAGGAAGGTGTACAGACAAGTGAATTTTTGGACTCGCCATTGTGAAGAGCCATGCAGAGTGCATATTTATGTTTGTGGACGGTAGCCAACCACCATAAACTCCACAGCTGTTGAGTCCACAGCTTTTATTTGATGAATTTTGTACCTTGCAATTCAATTAATATGAAAATACACAATATGTTACCCATTTCGGAATGTGTATTATTTTCAATATCTTCACTACTAAAGTGCTTCATGCACACATAGCTCGATTTGGTGTTTAATGGATCTCCTCGCCGGCAGAACTGCTTCCTTTTTTCGCCAGATTTGCGTCCGTAGGAAACGGCAAAAAAAACGTATATCGCACGCTTTCCTTTTGTTTTCACTATTACACTTTGCCACAGCAAAGAGAGAAAATAGAGATTGCGCCAATCGCGGTACCGCTAATCCGCTCTTTGTGATTTTGACAGAATTAGCTGTGTGCGTGACGTCATCTTGGTGCAATTGTTGATTGTGAGCATACGAAAAAACCAAATAACAATTTTAATATTTGCGTGTTAATATTTCTGCGTGGTTTAAAACAATTATTGAGACATTACAAAGCAAAAAGAAGTGTGCTGTGGCAAAGTGTAATAGTGAAAACAAAAGGAAAGCGTGCGATATAAGTTTTTTTCGTTTCCTACGGACGCAAACCTGGCGAAAAAGTGGAAGCAGTTCTGCCGGCGAGGAGATGCATTAAACACCAAATCGAGCTTTGTGCTATGTGTGTGAGCTGTGAGCTTCTACATGGAACTATGTTGGCCTTTTCTTGGTGAATTGTAGTAGGTATATTTCCATGGTGAATGTAGACAGTTGCTGGTTTAGTTTGCTGGCAATGTCGTACATACAAAAGCAGTTTCTACAGTAAATAGATACATGAATTTCACTACCTACTTATTTTTGTTAGTACCTGATTTTTATAGTGCTGGTATGAGGTAATGCACCAGTGGATAAGGTCGCCAGGCGCTAATTCAAGCGGCATCTTACCGGGCTGTTACGTACCTAATACAAAACAGTGCCCAAATTATTATACATTTAAAAGTTCAGCTTAAATTTTGTTTTACTTACATATAATATTTGTTTCCGAAGAAGCCACACTCATGCATCCTCTCGGAAATGGTACAAAAGTCATCAAATAAAAGCTGTGGAGTCAACAGCTGTGGAGTTTATGGTGGTTGGCTACCGTCCACAAATATAAATATGCACTCTGCATGGCTTTTTACAATGGCGAGTCCAAAAATTCACTTTGCTGCACACCTTCCTTTTGGTCTACATGAAATTGCAAACACTGTTAATACATCCATTTTTTCATGTGCTAAAAATCGTACTTACCTAAAGGGCTACATGTCGAAAATTATTGCTACGTATACCTAATTAATCTATCTTTGTATATTTATTGTAACCTGCAAAATTGGGCCATGTAATATTAAAATTAACACATTTTTCTGCATTGTTTACATATTTTTATATGCGTTTTGGCATTTCTCTCTCGCAATTGCACCAAGATGACGTCACGCAAAAACTACGCTCAAAAATCCTCTCTCATTGGCGCAATCTTGTATTCTATAGCATTTTCAGTTTGAATGAAACTTTTTTCAAACTAAATGAAACGATTTTCAAACAAAGCGAAAGCTTTTTCAAATTAAATGCAACTTTTTTCAGGTCAAGCGAAAACATTTTCAAATGAAATGAAACCTTTTTCAGATAAAGCGAAACCTTTTTCAAATTAAATGAAATCTTTTACAGATTCAATGAAACTTTATTCAAATTAAAAGAAACTTCCTTTTAAGAATGTTTCATTTAATTTGAAAAAAGTTTCATTTAATTTGAATAAAGTTTCATTGAATCAGAAAAAGGTTTCATTTAATTTGAAAAAGGTTTCGCTTTATCTGAAAAAGGTTTCATCTAATTTGAAAATGGTTTCGCTTAAGCTGAAAAAGGTTTCATTTAATTTGAAAAAGGTTTCACGTAATTTGAAAATGGTTTCATTTAAACTGAAAATGCTATATCATTCTTGAACGGCAACAACATCTGTAAGACCGGCACTCGNTCAGCAATGGCCTACAACAATAGCTCAGCGAGAGTATTAATGGCAATAACATCTGTAAGATCGGCACTCAAAGAAGCAGGAGAAATGCGCATAATCGACGATAACGCAGCAGCAGTATCAGCATCAGCACCTTGCACTGTCCGCTTGGGCTGAGAACAAATGCTAATGCTTTTTGAGAAATTAGACGAATTGCTCTTGGGAGGCGTGTCAATGCCCTTTGATCGTGAGCGCGTAATAAACGCATTTTCACTTGCATCAATGTTCATAGACTTCAACATAGACTTGTCATTGTTTTTAACACCCGCAAGCACTTTCTGGATTTCAGCTAATGAACAGCACACTTATTCAAATTTAGAGAGGCACATAGGAATAGTGCAATTAACGCAGATATCACATCTAAACATAATATTCACGTATACTTTTATAAGATTTAGGCAGTTAGAGTTTAAGTTAGAGCATTTTAAATGCACTTTTTGCCCACAGACACCGCAAGAGATAAAGTCATCTTTTACGATTTGCTTGTCACAGTTTATGCACTTAGTCATCGCGATATCAGACCGAAGAGCAAATGCAAAACACAGAGCAACGAAAAACACGTCTGCGCGCAACGACGGTCATTTCATCAACTGAATTTACTGAGGCTAAGTGAGCTCTGCGGCTGTAGAACGCAAATTTTCAATGCTTACTTTGACAAAAACTAAACTAAGAAATAAACTTAAGATTGACAGTATCAATAGCATAATGTTATCCAAGGAACTTGTAAACAAAGATGACCCGCACTATGTGTGGTCACCTGCTAAAGATTTGCATGTGTAATTAAATGATTTAAATTTACTTTTATAATTCATACAAACAAGAAATGTTAAATGATCTCTTCTCTATATCTGCATTTCTTTATTTCTTGTTTGTTTTAAAATGTACAAAGTACGGACATATATGAGTGTATGTAAATGTTTTGTATTCGAAACATTTAATCTTAAATGAATGAATTGTATGCTCCAGGATTCTTTTTATACCCGAGCGCACTTGTGCACAAGGGTATTATAACTTTGTTCACATAACGGTTGTTTGTAACAGGCAAAACGAATCGAGATAGATATAGACAAATGTATACATAAATGATCAGAATGAAAAGAGAAATCGATTAAGCGGTGACTGTCTGTCCGTCCGTCTGTGCACACGATAACTGGAGTATAAAGTGAGATATCTTAACGAAACTCGGTACGTGCACTTCTTTCTGGCGTAGGACGGATGGTATTGAAAATGGGCAAAATCGGACAATAACCACGCCTACCTCCCATATAACGGTAATTTTCAGAAATACGAAAACTGTGATATTTTAGTAACTACTGAAGATTATTCACTCAAAATTGATATTTACAATAAGTTTTAGACGAAAAATAAGAATATTATAAATTTTTGGAAAATGGGCGTAGCCACGCCCACTTATGGTTACATGTGTATATCTTGGTAACCGCTGCACCAATTTCTTCCAAACTTGGCACAATTATTGGCATTGGTACATCATACCAAATGGCCGAAAATTTTTAAAATCGGAAAATAACCACGCCCATTTCCCATATAACGGTAATTTGGAGAAATACGAAATCTTCGATAAATCAGTAAATATTAAAGCTAATTCATTCAAAATTGATGCTAGCAACAATTCTTTACCAAGATATACGGTTATGATAAAATTTTTGAAAATGGGCGTGGCACCGCCCACTAATGATCACATATATGTATCTCGGTAACCGTTCCACCGATTTGTACCAAACTTGGTGTGGTTATTGTGCTTGCCACATACACCGTTGAAAATCGTTGAAACCGGACTAAAATTACGGCCGCTGTTCATATAACGGTAAATTTCATAAATGCTTGAAACTGCAATATTTCGAAATTTAAGGACGCTTATTTACTCAAAATTGATACACCCCGGCTTACCATCTAGCGGAAGGTTTCAGAAAGGTGAAAAAACATATTTAATACTTGCGCCGGGTATTTAATGTTCGGCTCCGCCCGAACTTAGACTTTCTTACTTGTTTGTAATTGAAATTTATTTGGTAAGTTGTAAACGATTTTGGTCGGATTTGTGAAGAAAATTGGTAGGGAAAAAAATTGTAAGCGGCAATNCTCGTTTATTTGCCATAAATAAGATATCGGTACAATAAATAGTTGTATTAAAAGAAAACTAAACTCATTAATTTTACGTATGAGGCCATCAGGGCCATAGGAGCCTATCTACAAAAAAAATTGTAATAATATGAGAAAGAGGGATCTATAAAAAATAAATGCGGTCTTTTACTACGTGATGCTACATATTATAGTAAAAGGAAACTAAAAGGGCGTGCGTCGGGCTATTGCCGTTTCGATTCTGGTAATGCATTTTAAGCTGCACCTCATCTTTTTTTTTATATGACAGTTAAGCTACTCTGGCGCTCAAGGCCTCATATAATAGATACATTTACATACGTATATAAATACATTTTTATTCAATCTGTGAATACGTACGTGTATAAAAAAGGATATAACAAAAATTTGTGAAACAAAACCAACACATAAGTATTTTCGCAATGAACGCGTTTAAAAATATGCTTTTCATAAGAACACGCTTCACGCTCTTGTCTTTTGAACGGGATCTTAAACTGAAATTAGTCAAGAACGTAAACCTACCGGTACGTAAATCCGAGTCAGCTGACACGATCTGTCTTACCAAAGCGCCATGTAAATGAAAACTCAACACCGCAGAATTTTTCTGCCCTTAGCGCAGAAATCTGCGGAATTTAGATTTTTCCGTGTCAGCTGATTTCT